>NC_025996.2:53447680-53663424 GCF_000442705.2 Elaeis guineensis | reverse complement strand
ACTCGAGATCAAGCGCAGCTTCTCGATACTGGGAATCTTGTTGTAAAGGATAAAAGATGGTAAAGTTCTATGGCAAAGCTTTGATTATCCCACTGATACTCTTCTCCCTAACAGGTATTCAATAAAAAATTCTAGTTTGGTGTCCGCTGCTGCTGATGGATTACTATCTTCAGGCCACTACAAATTTTATTTTGATATCGATTATGTTTTGATACTCATATATGATACACCTGAATTTGATAGCATCTACTGGCCTGATCCTGATCATATAGTGTGGGATGATGGCAATCAGGTACAACAGTAGCAGATCTGCAGTCCTTGATGACATGGGAAAGTTCGTGTTCAGTGATAACTTGACAATCAGAGCTCGGACTTGGGTCCGGGGATCAGGAGGAGGCGACTCTGGATTATGATGGTAATATTAGGCTGTACAGCTGGAACGAGTCGACGGAGATGTGGTCGATTTCATGGGTTGCTCTTTCATCGGCTTGTCTGGTGCATTCGTTGTGTGTAGGAATGGAATCTGTGTCTACACGCCCACACCCCACTGTACGTGTCCTCCTGGTTTTGAAGTGAACGACCCGAGTGATTGGAGCAAGGGTTGCAAGCGCAAATACGACATCAACTGCCACAAATCTCATCAAGTTAAATTTTTCGAGCTTCCCCACACGGATTCTGGGGTCTGATGTCAATTGCACTCCTTCCCTGTCATTCAGGGCTTGCAGGAAGATTTGCAAAGTGGACCGTTCGTGCGAAGCGTTCGGATATAAGAAGAAGTGGGAAATGTTATCCAAAGACTGCTCTCCATAATGGAAGAAGTCATCCAGGCGTCGATAACAACATATACATAAAATTCCCGATGTGTAGACACCTCAAAACTATCTTCTTGTCTTCAAGGGCATGAGCTTGTTTGCAATCTCACAGAAGTACCGCATGGCATCGGTATCGGGGGAAAAAAATTGGGCCTATTTCTATTGGTTCATATCAGCATTTTTTGTAATAGAGCTTCTTTTGTGATATTTGGTTGGTGGTTTATGTTCAGAGGACAAGCAGTCAGCCCCCATGGAGGAAGGATATAAGGCTATGTCTACTCAATTCGAAGATTCACTTACAAAGAGCTGAAAAAGGCTACTCGAAACTTCCAAGAAGAGGTCGGGAGAGGAGGGTCAGGAGCCGTGTACAAGGGAGTCTTGGATTGATGAGAGGATGGCGGCGGTAAGATGTTGGAGGATGTGATCCAAGGAGAAGAGGAATTCCACGCCGAACTGAGTCTCATAGGGAGAATATACCACATGAATTTGGTGGAGAATGTGGGGATTTTGCTCAGAACGCTCACACAGGCTCCTAGTTTCCGAGTTCGCGGAGAATGGTTCATTGGACAAGGTTTTATTTTATGGTAATGGCTCCGCTAGCATTCTAAGATGGAGCGAGAGGTTTAAAATTGCGGTGGGGGTGGCAAAAGGATTAGCCTATCTTCATCACGAGTGCCTGGAGTGGGTCATCCACTGTGATATAAAGCCTGAGAATATATTGTTGGGTCGTGATTTTGAGCCCAAGATTGCAGACTTTGGACTGGCCAAACTGTTAAATAGAGGTGGATCTGGGCGCAACTTATCACGTATCCAAGGGACGAGAGGTTACATTGCTCCAGAGTGGGCTTCCAGTCTTCCAATCACTGGGAAGGTTGATGTCTATAGCTATGGAGTCGTGCTTCTCGATTAGTGAAGGGGGTTAGAGTTTCACAATGGAAAATAGGTAGGGAGGAGGTAGAGATGGTATTGAGGAGGTCACTTGGGTTGCTCAAAGAGAACTTGGAGAGGATATGATTCATGATTGGGGACTTTGTAGATTCCAGATTAGATGGACAATTTCAATAGCAAGCAAGTATGATGATGGTGGCAATAGCAGTCCGTGCCTCGAAAGGAGAGAGCAGAGGCCATCCATGGAATCTATAGTCCAAATGCTTCTTTTATCGGATGACAAGCTAAACTCCCGTGCAGCATTTTTCCAATAAGTTGGGCATGAAGTCATCAATATAATTCAAGTAACGTATCTTAGCTCGTTTTGTTGTTGTTGTGTATTATTGTTGTTGAGAAGTAGTAATGTGTTTTGGAGAAATTATTGATTAAAACTTCTACCACGTATATTTTATACTATTCAATAATAAACCAGCATATCATGTATTATTTAAAAAAGCTGCACTGTTATCCATATTTGATTGAAAATTTTTAATAAAAGGTGTTTACTTTTAGTATTTGAATGGAAAAAAGTCCATCTTTTTGGATGGATTGCTATTTTGTTATTGGGTGGTGTACGGTATATTTGTAGTAGATCTATTTAACTAATAATTTCTCTGTGTCTTCGATGAGTATGCACGCATTTCATATCATGTAGGAAGCTATAAGGCAAATTATAAGCTTGTATCCAATGTTTTTCTCCTGCTTGTAAACTTGTTTGAACATTAATATATCTAAACTTTGTATCAGTTAACAAGGAATAAATGAAGATTATAGTAGTCATTATCTTTCTAATTATTTACCAACATGATAACTTTTCGATTAAACTTTTTCCGTTTCCAGAGCTGAAGGTGGTTTCAACCATTGTAATTATCTTATTATTTACCAAATTGAATGGACTAGCTTTCCCGGTTGGGGTGACAAATTATCCCTCAATACTAGGGGGACAACTGGGTCACATAGACCCAAAATGCGTTCCACCATACCTGACCTAAAATCTGTAAATTGGACACGAGGCTCTAATCTGTTCTCAACCTTTTAGTTGGGTTGGGGTATGGATTTTAAAACCGTTAGCACATAAAATCCAAAAGGGATAAAAACTGAGGCCAAACTGTTAAATAGAGGTGGATCTGGGCGCAACTTATCACGTATCCAAGGGACGAGAGGTTACATTGCTCTAGAGTGGGCTTCCAGCCTTCCAATCATTGGGAAGGTTGATGTCTATAGCTATAGAGTCGTGCTTCTCGAGTTAGTGAAGGGGTTAGAGTTTCAGAATGGAAAATAGGTAGAGGGGAGGAGGTCGAGATGGTATTGAGGAGGTCGCTTGGGTTGCTCAAAGAGAACTTGGAGAGTGGACATGATTCATGGATTGGAGACTTCGTTGATTCCAGATTAGATGGACAATTCAATAGCAAGCAAGTATTGATGATGTGGTGATAGCAGTCCGATGCCTTGAAGAGGAGAGAAGCAAAAGGCCATCCATAGAATCCGTAGTCCAAATGTATTAGGATTTGATGCCTCGAGATTCAGCCCACATTGAGCCCACAACGAGGTTCGCGGCGAAAAAATGGAGTCCAACGAGATCAAGATCACCCGAAACAGAGCTCGGATGGAGGAGATACGAGCTTTTGAAGTCGGCACGAGAATCGAGGCGGTGGAGGACCGCCGACGACCGGCGGCGACGCAGCTTGCGTGGGACGCGCGACCCAGGCCTGCGTGGACGCGGCGACCCAGCCCGAGCCCAGGCGGGCTGCGGCCCAGGAGGGCGCGCGTGGGCCGGCCCAGGCCAGCGGCCTGCTGGCCCCCTTGCCCCGGTCCACCGTGGACCGGACGGTCCACGACGAGGTCTGTGGACCGCATGGGCGTTTCCCACACATTTTTCAGGGTCCACGGCACTATTCCATAGACCGGAGTACGATCCAATGGCCCACGTGGCTCCCGATCTTGATCCGACGGTCTGGGACGCTGATTTGGCTTGTTTAGGACTCTTAATCTTTCTCTAATCAGGTTTTAAGCCTTGTTTTAACCCTTTAAAAGGGCCTGAGACGAATAGAGAAGTGAGATGGTTTGGTTTTTCGCATCGTACGGAGCCGTACGAATCCGAGAAGAGAGAGAGGTGAGAGCGCTGTGAGAGAGGAGCAGGAGGCTCCTGGACAGCGATCGTCAGGCTCTTCAGGGTCAGGGGGGTCCAAGAGAGAGAGAGAGCTTTTGTGAGGGGAACTTCAGGTGAGAGAGAATTGGGTGTACAAGGGTTGAGGTGAGGTCTCCTCTTGCAAAATTTTTTTTTCATAGTAGAGTTGCATGCCCCGTGGAGGCGAGCCATTTTGTGGCTGATCCACGTATTTTGATTATTTTTTCTTTTGTTTTGTTTCTTCTTTCTTCCTGCTGCATCGCGTGGTACTGAAAGGATCTTGGGAGGTAGTATCCTGGCCCGACATCCACCCAACAAGTGGTATCAGAGCAAGGTGGTACAAGGACGCGATTGCAGTGGTGGTGAGCAAACTGAAGATGGAGAAAACAGGAACAATCAAGATGGAGATCAACAAGTTCGATGGTAAGAGCAATTCCCCTTGTGGCAGGCAAGGGTGAAGGACGTGCTCATCCAACAGGGGTTGATCGATGCTCTCTTGTGTGATGAGAAGCCGACCACCATGGAGGTGCGGGATTGGAAACGGCTACAGATGTAGGCGGTGAGTACCATCCGTATGTACCTGACGGATGAGGTGGTGATCCATGTGCTGAGCGAGACTTCCCCGACGGTGCTGTGGTCGAAGCTCGAGGAGTTGTACATGGCGAAGTCTCTCACCAATACTCTTTTCCTCTGGAGGTAATTTTACCAACTACGGATGACTGAGGGACAGAGCGTGCAGGAGCATTTGAGCCACTTCCAGAAGATCCTCACCGACCTTCTCAGCATTGGCGAGAATGTTGAGGAGAAGATCAGGGCGCTGGTTTTGCTGGCATCGCTTCCCTCTTCGTACGAGTCCTTGGTGACTGCTCTTCTAGCGGGGAAGAGCACTATCAAGATGGACGAGGTCACCGCGGCGATACTCCAGAATGAGGTTCTCAGGAGGGAGAACCCAGCTTCGAGCTCAGGTGTCGATAGCTCAGCTTTGGTGGCTTCTGGAGGTGCAGGAGGCGGTAGACGGAGCGACAGGAGATCGCAACGAGGACGGTCTAAGTCCAGGAGGGACTTGAGCAAAATCAGTGTTACCGGTGAGGAGTTGGGCATCTAGTCAGAGATTGCCCTCAACTGAAAAATCGGACGGTGGCTGCTGTAGCGACGGCCGGCAGTGATTTAGATGGAGATGTCTTTGAGATATCTGATGAGGTATCTACTTTCTTCCCAGCAGTGGATATTAGATTCTGCATGCCCCTATCATGTGTGTTGCAGAGAGGAGCAGCTTGACTCCCTAGAGAACAGTGAGGGCACTGTATATCTGCCGGATGGATCGAGCTGTGCGATCAGAGGCATTGGGACGGTTAGCTGGAGTACACATGACGGTGCAGTGAGGAGATTGGGAGAGGTCCGATACATACCCGATTTCAGACGGAATCTTATCTCACTTAGCAGACTGGATTCGAGAGGCTACAGGACGGTAGCTGGTGGAGGAATCCTGAGGGTGCTACGCGGCAATAAGATTGTGCTGGAGGAGAAGAAGGGAGCAGAGGACATTATTACCTGGCAGGGAGCCCAGTGCGAGGTGGAGCATCGGGAGCCAGGTGGAGCCCAGAGCGAGGTGGAGCTCCAGGAGGCGGATCGGGCACGAGACAGGAGACTCGCGGAGGACGAGAGGCGACGTCGCAAGGTAAGATTCCTATTGCCGTAGGATGATGCCCCGAGTAGGTCTCAGGTCAAGAGAGCACAGCATACGATAGAGATGGGATCGAGCAGCCTGGCTCGACTCCCATGTTTGCCCATCCATGATCAGCAGGCGATTGCCCCAGGGCATGGGGGCGAGAGATCCAGAAGCTCTCGAAGTTTGAGGAGGCCGAATATCGAGTCGAGGTGGAGATTGTTGGATTTGATGCTTCGAGATTCAGCCCACATTGAGCCCACAGTGAGGTTCGCGGCAAAAAATGGAGTCCAACGAGATCAAGATCACCCGAAACGGAGCTCGGATGGAGGAGATACGAGCTTTTGAAGTCGGCACGAGAATCGAGGCGATGGAGGATCGCCGGCGACCGGCGGCGGCGCGCGGGATGCGCGACCCAGGCCCGCGTGGGATGCAAGACCCAGGCCCGACGCCCGACCCAGGCCCGCGGCCCAGGCGGGCGCGCGGCCCAGCGGGGCGCGCGGCCCCGGAGGGTGCCGGCCCATCGGGCGCGCGGCCCAGGCGCGCGCTGGCCCGCGTGCAGGCGCGGCCCAGGCCCGCGCGTGCGGGCCGGCCCAGGCCAACGGCCTGCTGGCCCCCTTGCCCCAGTCCACCGTGGACCGGGCGGTCCACGGCGAGGTCTGTGGACCGCGTGGGCATTTTCCACGCGTTTCTCGCGGTCCACGGCACTATTCCATGGATCGGAGGCATCCAACGGCCCACGTGGCTCCCGGTCTTGATCTGACGGTCTGGGATGCTGATTTGGCTTATTTAGGACTCCTAATCCCTCTCTAATCAGGTTTTAAGCTTTGTTTAACCCTTTAAAAGGGCCTGAGACGAACAGAGAAGTGAGATGGTTTGGTTTTTCGCATCGTGCGGAGCCGTACGAATTCGAGAAGAGAGAGAGAGACGAGAGCGCTGTGAGAGAGGAGCAGGAGGCTCCTGAACAGCGGTCGTCAGGCTCTTCAGGGGTTCAGGGGGGTCTCCAAGAGAGAGAGAGCTTTTGTGAGGGGAACTTCAGGTGAGAGAGAATTGGTGTACAAGGGATGAGGGTGAGGTCTCCTCTTGTAAATTTTTTTTTTTCATAGTGGAGTTTGCATATCCCGTGGAGGCAGTCCTTTTGTGGCTGATCCACGTATTTTGATTATTTTTTTTTTTTGTTTATTTCTTTTTTCTTCCTGCTGCATCGTATGGTACTGAAAGGATCTTGAGAGGTGGTGTTCTGGCCAGACATCCATCCGACAAAATGCTTCATTTATCCAGTGACAAGCTAAACTCCCGGGCAGCGCCTTTCCAGTAAATTGGGCATGAAGTCGTTAATATGATTTCAAGTATTGTGTCTTAGTCCTTTTATTGTTGTTGTTTTGTTGTTGTTGAAAAGAGTACTGTGTCTTGGTGACTATGTACGCATTCCATGTAGAAAGCTGCAAAGGCTACTTATGAGCTTGTATCCGGCTTTTGTTCTAAATTTGTCTGAATATTAATATGTCTAAACGTTATGTCACTTATCAAGGGAGTAAATGATGCTATTAGTATAATTATCTTCTAATTATTTATCGATATGATAACTTTGGATTAATATTTTTCAGTTCCTAGAGCTGAAAGTTGTTTCACCCATTATATTTATTTACCAGATTGAATGGACTAGCTTCCCAAGTTGGTGTCATAATTATCCATAAATACTATGGGGACAACTGGGTCACATAGACCTGAAACGGGGTTCTCCATGCTTGACCTAAAATCTGCAGATTGGACTTGAGCTCCCAATCAGTACCCAACTATTTAGTTGGGTTGGATATGGATTTTTAAACCTAGCCCAATCAAATCTAAAAGGGAGAAAAGCTGTGGCCAATAATTCGAGCCTAGCCTAGAACCTGAGTCCCAATGTGAACAGATAGCCTATCTATTAGAAACCGGACTATACCTGGGGTCCCTCTATGACTATAAACTAATGGCCGAAGAAATGAAGGTTTGACATATGAACATTCTGCCTATGTAACTGTTAAAAGGGCTCGCATGGTCCATCTCATAAACCAACAATACCCCATTATCAGTGATCATATAGAAATTCATTCTAAAGTGGAGATTGCCACAGAGAAATAGAGGGAGAGAGCGAGGGAAATTTCAATCAATAATCTAATTAGTGGTGCATATTGTAGAATTCATTTCGGTTACCACCTTTTGGACGCCCTTCATAGTTTGTCTGAAGAGGAAAATTTTCTCTGAGTTCAATGCCGTACATTCCTCTGTACTACTTGGCTGAACCTGCACATTATACTTCTACATCAATAAATTGCTGGTGACTAATGATCAAAACCGTTAATCTCCACTTTCTTCAAAAAAAAAAAAAAAAAAGAAAAAAAAGAATGATACATGCTCAATTTAATGTAGTATACCTAGTATCATGGTCACCTATAATTTTTTTGCTTTCGGACTACGAGTCCAAATGCAATAAACTCTTTTTTGAATCTTTTGGCTTGCAATTTAAGGCATAATTTCCTTCAAAGACTTCTGCATAATTACCCAGTTTAGTGAAACGTGTCATCAGAAACACAGGAAAGAAAAGTGATAAATCATACTCTTGATGACATATGTAGTACATGTGTATCTTTCTATGTTCATTGCCAATTTGTCCAGCTATATTCTTGCATTCCCAACTCTAAACAACGCGGTTCAGAATAAAACGGCCAGTGTTCTTCAGCCCATGCGGTGACCCACCCAATAACCCTACATTTTCCCTTGATTACGACCAAGAATCTTTGCACATCGCATGCTTCAAGTGACCCTCTGGTCGTTCTACAGCTCCAGAAAATAAGTGAATTTCCGGTCGTTCTGTTATTGTTTTAGAAATCCATATATGTCGGGTGGTGACTTTGTGTCCTTGACGGCCAAGGAGAGGCTCGTGATCTTTTGAAGTATTTTAAAACTCATGCAGATTCTTAGCACCTGCATTGGATTCAAAATTATTGGGCGATCGGTGTCGTCTGGCATGACAACTGGTAGTTTGGCCCTCAATGCTAGCTGGCCTACATGTAGACCCTTATCCATTGATAGGGAAACTTGCTTGGTTGGACGTAATTTGAACGTGGACCCCAGAATAATTCCCCACACACATCACTGATGACGGCATGTGGCGAGGGTGACATCGTTGACGCCAAAGTCTTTTTTTTTTTTTCGTTTTTTATAATTATTTTTAATTTTTTTTTTTGATGATATAGGTTTTTTTTTGGGTAGAAATATAGTTTTAAGTATATATATTACAAGATAGACCCAGAAAACAAGTTGCCTTGGAGACAGAACAAAGGATCTGGGCAAAGTGTAGACAATACAAACTGAAACAAAGAAACACAATAAAGGACCAGAACAAAGGACTATTATACAGATCCTGAACTCAAAAAAGTTTGTTACATGAGTCTTTTGACACAAAAACTTAACAAAGTACAAAAAGGAAAGAAGATCAGTCCTCAGGCATAGGCATGATGACATTGGCTTGAGCTTCAGCTGGAGTGGTATTAGAAGCTAGGGTCTCAACCTCAACTTCGATGGGAGCAAGTTCAGGAGCTGGGTCCTGGGTCTCATCTTTGGTTGGAGCGGGCTCAAGGGCTAGGACCTCGATAGGAGTAGGCTTGGAGGATGGGGCTTTGGCTTTAGCTTGAGTAGTCCCGCCCTCATCCACCTCGGGTTCGTCTTCATCCAATGAATACCCTTCGCTCTTATCATTGCTATATCTAGGGTGGAGGTGAATTAGATCAAGCTTCGGAACCATCCGACTCAGTCACCTCTTGTAAGTCTTGAAGCCGTACACATAAGCGACCAAGGAACCGTCAGTGACTTTGAGCTTGAACTCCCATGAGGCCTTGTATTCTTCGATACCTTTGAGCTTGGCCTCAGCGACAGCCTTTGTCTTCTCCTCCTCAATCGTGGCATTGATGAGCTCTACCCTATCTTTGGTGGCCTTGATTGCTACCTCCTCGAGCATCAAGACCTCCTCCTACTTGGCCACCTTTTGATGTAGAACCCTTCTAGTGCCGCACTTGATTGCTACAAGGCCCTCTATGGTCCCAACTTTCTCCCGGGCAGCTCCAAACTCAAACTTGGCCCTAGAAGCCTCCTCCCCCACAGCCCTCTTGGTCTCCTTGGTAACTCACTTTGCCTGTTCAGTAGCCTCCTTCACCTTCTCGACTGCCTTGGCTTGGACTTTGGTGGCCCAAAGCCTCTCCAACATGGAGAGCTTTACTCAGTTGCAACCGTTCAAGCCCTCATTGAGAGCGGTGATATCATGCACTAGCTATATGAAAAAGAAGATCAGAGTTAGATCATTACTAAAAATTAACTAAAAGCAAATGTGAAGGATGAAGACTTACCCCAAGGAGGCTAACATAAGAAGATCCAATGATCTCATCAATAGGATGAGACCTCCCCTTCGACTTCAATCGATAGTAGGATCATTTTCATTAGCTCGCAGGTAAGATGGTAGCTCCGAAGAGCAGACTCATCCCTCGATACCCTCCCTGTGATGGTAAGAATCCTCCACCTCTCTTGGATGAGAAAGGGCCGGCCTTGGACCTTGTAAGCCCAATCGGAATGGTGGAGGGTGGTGGCAATGGAGCAGTGTGGAATGAAGATGTTGATTGCCTATCCTCCTCTGGTGGGGTCAAGGACCGACTCAATGGAGGGGGAGCTACTGGTCACACCAATGCCATTGGTGCTGAGAGCTGTGGCCGCTCGTCTGCCACTGGCTCATCCTTAATTTTCATTGGGTTGGCACTCAACATCCCCTGTTGGATTATTTTAAACTTATCATTAAATGACTTTGGAAAACTAAAAGGCCTCTTGGAAAACTAAAGGGTCTCTTGGAAATCTGAAAGGCCTTCTTGTAAAAAGGAATAGGCTTCTTAATAGATGAAGAATGCATAGAATTCTGTAAATGCTTCTTAGTATTCCATGCATGAATTAAATGCTATAGAATATAAAAAGGCATCTAGGCATCTATAAATAGGAAGGTGATTTGTCCATTGTGGTGTGTGAAGCAAGTATTCTTCTTGTCATCTTTCCACCATAAGAAAAGAGTGTTTATTATTTTTATTTGAGATTCTTCAATTTTATCATTTGGTATCAGAGCCTTGTCTTGTTGAGAAGACTGATCCTAAGAGAAATGGCTAGTGATGGTGTGCAAATGCAAATCCCAAAGCTTACTAAGGAGAACTTTGGGAATTGGTGTATCTAGATGAAGTCATTGTTTGGCTCACAAGATCTATGGGAGATCGTTAATGATGGCTACACCGAGCCTACACCAGATCAAGAGAGAGGGTACAATCAAAATCAAAAGGAGGCTTTGAGAGTTACAAGGAAGAGAGACAAGAAAGCTTTGTTTCAATTGTATCAAGCCTTGGATGAGGTGACATTTGAAAGAATTGCTGAGGCAACTTCTGCAAAGCAAGCATGGGATACTCTTTCCATCATATTTAAAGGAGAAGAAAAAGTGAAGCGAATTCGACTACAACAATTACGGGGAGAATTTGAAGTCGCCACCATGAAGGAGACGGAGAATATCTTCAACTACTTTTCTCGAATATTGGTTATCGTAAACCAATTGAAGAGGAATGGAGAGAAGATAGATGATGTTCGAGTGGTAGAGAAGATACTTCGGTCTTTGACACCGAGGTTTGAGCATATTGTTGTCGCTATTGAAGAAGCTAATGATGTGGATACTCTATCCATCAATGCGTTGATGGGTAAACTTCAAGTCCATGAACAAAAGAAGCAAAATAAAATTGAAGCAGCTAATACAGAGCAAATACTTCAATCAAAGGTGGAGGCCAAAGATCAAAAAGGAAAGGATCAAGGGCAATCTCAAGCATTTCGAGATGCTAGTAGCAACATAAGAGGTGGTGGCAACAACTACCGTGGTCGTGGTCGAGGCCGTAGTCATGGTCGAGGAGGCTACAATGGTGGAAGAGGCCGAACTCCAAATTTCAACAATGGAAGAGGTGGTAGAAGAGGTGAACATGGTCGAGGTAGAAGATTAAATGGAGGTCGTGACCAAGCAAGATCCAATGTTCAATGCTATAATTACCACAAATATGGGCATTATAGCTATGAGTGTTGGAACAATGAGCAAAGCAACTACTCCGAATCCAAAAACCAAGAAGAAGAGCCAACTCTTCTTTTGGCATGCCAACAAAATGGAGACTTGAAGAATGTGTGGTTTCTTGACTCAGGAGCCACAAACCACATGTGTGGAAGAAAAGACCTATTCATGGAGTTGCAAGAAGGGGTGCATGGTGATGTGAAGTTTGGGGATTTCTCTAAAGTTTCCGTCAAAGGAAGAGGCAAGATCATGATTCAACAAAAGAATGGTACGTCTGATTTTATTTCCAATGTATATTATGTGCCAGACTTGAAGAGTAATATTCTAAGTATTGGCCAACTTTTGGAGAAGGGTTATATAATTCATATGAAAGGGTCATCACTAACCTTAAGAGATTGGAATGGGAAGCTGATTGCTTGTGTCCAGATGGCGAAGAACAGGATGTTTCCTCTTCTCTTGAAGACAGATTCGCAAAATTGCTTGCAAGTGGATATCAAGAACCCTTCTTGGCTTTGGCATCTCAGGCTTGGACATTTAAATTTTGGAAGTTTGAAATTGCTATCTAAAGATGGTATGGTGAAAGGTCTTCCGCATATATATTATCCAAATGAAGTTTGTGAAAAGTGCACACTAGCAAAGCATACAAGAGCTCCCTTCAAAGGTGGAAAGTCTTGGAAAGCAATGAGACCATTGCAGTTGGTGCATACTGATATATGCGACCCTCTTCCAGAATCTCATGGTGGTAACAAATATTTTATAACATTTGTTGATGATTTTAGTAGAATGTTGTGGGTTTATTTTCTTAAAGAAAGTCGGCTGCACTCTCTACATTTAAAAATTTTAAATCTTTAGTTGAAAAAGAATGTAACTATAAAGTACAAATTTTGAGATCCGATAGAGGTGGAGAATACATGTCAAATGCTTTCAGAAACTATTGTGATGAAGAAGGAATTCGACATCAATTCACTGCTCCGTACTCTCCACAACAAAATGGAGTAACCGAAAGGAAAAATCGGACCATCCTTGACATGATAAGAAGTATGTTGAAAGAGAAGAACCTTCCCGAGCAATTTTGGGCTGAAGCGGTGGCATGTGCAGCCTATCTCATCAACCGAAGTCCGACAAAGTTCATCAAAGGAATGACACCAAAGGAAGCTTGGAGTGGCTACAAGCCAGGAGTGAGCCACTTGAAGATTTTTGGGAGCATTGCTTATGCCCAAGTGCCACAAGAGAAGAGAAAAAAGCTTGATAATCGAAGCCAAAAGTGCATCTTCATAGGATACAGTGAGTAATCCAAAGCCTACAAGTTGTATGATCCAACGGCAAATAAGTAATCATCAGTCGAGATGTGGTCTTCAAGGAAGATGATGTATGGGATTGGAGTGGCACAGATTCTCATACCAAATATGTACCACTTCATAATGAAGCTGAGGAGAACATAGAAGTGGAGGCTGTCCAACCAATATTATCACCAGCAAGATCATCTCCACCACCACAAGCTACACTGACTTCTTCAAGTCATTCTATATCAACAAGAAGTCATGAAAGAAAATTTAGAAGTCTTAATGATCTTTATGATGAAACAGAAGCAGTTGAACAAGTTGATTTATATTGTTTATTTGCTGATGTTGAATCTCTAACATTTGATGAAGCAGTGCAGAAAGCTGAATGGAGAAAGGCAATGAAGGAGGAGATCCATGCCCTAGAGAAAAATAATACGTGGGAGTTAACTACACTTCCAAAAGGACAAAAGGTGATAGACGTTAAGTGGGTGTACAAAGTGAAGCACACTGCTAATGGAGAAGTAGAAAGATACAAAGCTCGTCTTGTTGCCAAAGGCTACAAGCAAAAGAAGGGATTCGACTATGATGAAGTCTTTG
This sequence comes from Elaeis guineensis, assembly GCF_000442705.2. Taxonomy (NCBI): domain Eukaryota; kingdom Viridiplantae; phylum Streptophyta; class Magnoliopsida; order Arecales; family Arecaceae; genus Elaeis; species Elaeis guineensis. The sequence continues at coordinate 53,649,902 of NC_025996.2, read as the reverse complement.
CACCAGTTGCTCGACTTGACACCGTGAAGCTTATCTTCTCACTTGCATCTCATCACAAGTGGAAGATATACCATATGGATGTGAAGTCAGCATTTCTCAATGGCTACCTTGAAGAAGAAGTTTATATTGAGCAACCGGAGGGTTATATCCTTAAAGGCATGGAAGATAAAGTGTATAAGTTACGAAAAGCTTTGTATGGGTTGAAGCAAGCACCCGAGCATGGAATACACGGATCGATCATTATCTCCAAGGATACGGCTTTGTCAAGTGCCCCTATGAATATGCCACCTATGTGAAGAAAAAAGGAGATGATATTTTGATAATATGTTTATATGTAGATGACCTTCTTGTGACAGGTAGCAGCAAGGAAATGATTTATGAATTCAAAGCAGCTATGGGCAAGGAGTTCGAAATGATGGGTGGAGACTTGATGTCCTATTTTCTTGGCATCGAGGTAAAGCACAGAGAAGATGGCATCTTCATTTCTCAAGGGAGATATGCAAGAAACATTCTAAAAAAATTCAAAATGGAGAGTTGTAAGGAAGTAAACACCCCGGTGGCTTATGGAGAAAAACTTAGTAAAGAAGGAGAAGGCAAGGAGGTGAACTCGACTCTCTTCAAAAGTCTTGTTGGAAGTCTTCGCTATCTCACTATAAGTCGGCCCGATATTGTTTATGGAGTTGGTTTGATTAGTAGATATATGGAGCATCCAAAGGAGTCACATTGGATGGCGGCAAAGAGGATTCTTAGATATCTTAAAGGAACTCTTGATCATGGTATGTTTTATGCTCATTCCAATGATGCAAGTTTAATTGGTTTTTCTGATAGTGATTGGGGTGGAGATCTGATGAACGAAAGAGCACTTCCGGTTATGTTTTTTATTTTGGTGCTAATGCTTTCTCTTGGAGCTCAAAGAAGCAATCTATTGTGGCACTATCTACATGTGAGGCGGAGTATGTTGCAGCGGCATCATGTGTATGTGAGGCTATATGGTTGCAAAATTTGCTAGAAGAATTGGGTCATCCACAAAAAGAGCCTATAAAGATCAATGTTGATAACAAATCTGCTATTGAGCTAGCCAAGAATCCAGTCCAACATGGAAGAAGCAAACATATCGACACTAGATTCCATTTTCTTCGTGATCAAGTCAAAAAAGGAATTGTGGAGGTTGTGTATTGCAAATCAAAGGAACAAGTTGCTGATATATTCACAAAATCACTCAAAAGTGAAGACTATCAAAGGCTGAGGAAGATGCTTGGAGTCATAGCACCAAGATGAACAAGTTTAAGGGGGAATTGTTGGATTATTTTAAACTTATCATTAAATGACTTTGGAAAACTAAAAGGCCTCTTGAAAAACTAAATGGTCTCTTGGAAATCTGAAAAGCCTTCTTGTAAAAAGGAATAGGCTTCTTGATAGATGAAGAATACATAGAATTCTGTAAATGCTTCTTAGTATTCCATGCATGAATTAAATGCTATGGAATATAAAAAGGCATCTAGGCATCTATAAATAGGAAGGTGATTTGTCCATTGTGGTGTGTGAAGCAAGTATTCTTCTTGTCATCTTTCCACCATAAGAAAAGAGTGTTTATTATTTTTATTTGAGATTCTTCAATTTTATCATCCCCATCGATGTTGTCGAAGTAGGAATCCTGTAGAAATCAAGGACAATGCTGATAAAAAGATGAAATGAGAGTCAAAGACTAAACTGAAGAGACTTCTCATATAATGCAACTCGGCCTTTCAGGATGTTGGTTACACAACCATCCTAACTTAGAATCTTGAGTCAGAAATTCAAGGCAATGGAAAACGAAGAACGAAAGCTTCTTAGGTCATCCTCAATGAGGCATGGTTCCTCTTTACTCAAGCCCCAAAAGTCTCCAAACCCATGCATGGGATCATCTGCATGATGGGACCTAGAGTTTTGGTTCCTAGATGAAGAATCGAACATGATGATGGCCGAGAATCACTCTCAAGCCCAAACTGAGGAGGTGACAGTCGGTGACTACAGCTATCATGATGGCTTTCATCCTGAATCTCATTGTTGGAAGACATAGGTAGAAGGGAAAAAAACTAGGACAAGAAGAAAATAAAGGAAGGTGCAAGGAAAAAGAAGAGGGCCAAGCTAGAAAAGGTGAAAAATAGGCAACAGGATAAAAGGAAACAAGAAAATCAATCAGAAAATAAGGTGACCACCATTGTTAGAGAAGATGATACTTGGGGAAGGAAGGCTCTTCTCTAGTGACCACAATGGTGGTGAAATGACCAATAGTAAAAGGACAAAGAACTTGGCAGGGTAAAGTAAAAGAAGATAGTGGACAGCAACCTATTTATATAGATCATTGATGGTGCAGATTCAATTGATGGATTATCAGATCACGCTACCTGGATGACATCAAAAGCATTGAATCTTGTGACTTTTCATTGCACCCCCTTTGATTAAGCCATGTAGAGTGATCCACAGGCCATATTGTAGAGCCTACCCACATCCAACATGTTGTCACGGGTGTTGCTCCTTGGATTGATTTTGATGATTACAAAGCATTTGAAGGGGTACTAATGATTTTCACTTGAAAAAGACTTATTGCTCTTCAGAGGCAAAATCATAATTTTACCAAAACCTTGATTTGAAAGCATCAAGTGATAGAACAAAAGATTTGTGATCCATGGATAAAAATTTTATTATTTTTGGACTTATATTTTGAAAGATATGCATGTTTGAAAAATATGAGTCGATCCATGAGTCGACTCATGGCACATGAGATGATTGGCACACTGAATTCTTGGCGGCACAAACTTGGCACACCCTGTGAGTCGACCCATGAGTCGACCCCAAGGCATGAGTCGACCCATGAGTCACTCTGTGGGTTTTAAGCCAATTTTACAGAACCTTGCATCCCGTTTGATTCTCTGATGTTCTTCCACAGAGGTCGACCCATGAGTCGACCCCCAGGTATGAGTCGACCCATGAGTCGACCCCTATGACGGATTTTTCGCAATGGCTAGTTTTTAACCCATTTTAAATATTTTAATGCTCATTTAATGTGGTCTAACGGCTCTATTTCAGCCTAGAATATTTTTCACTATTTCTTGAAGCTATAAAAGGGACAAAAAGTGGGAATAAAAAAAAAAGAAGAGAGATTTTGAAAAAAGGATTTCAAGCAAACTTTTCAGCCCTAAGTAAGAGCTCACTCAAAGCATTCAAGAAGCCTTTAATCCAAGCTCACCAACTCCTCAAGTGCACATTCAAGTCTCCAACCACCTTGAGGAAATCAAAAAGAGTCTTCTTCCTTTGAGTAAAGTGTATTTAAAGCATCATACGCTCATTAAAGGAGCTTTCTTTGTACTTACTTATGCTATTCATTGTTATACTTTGTTTGAGTTATTGTTTTTGTTTTGGAAGGGTTCCAAAACAAGGGAAGGTTGATCCGAACCTTGAATCGGAGTGTATTGGGTTGGCTTGTACCGAAAAATAAGTGGACTAGCTTGGGATAGCTAGAGTCAGAGTTTTCGACGTTTGTATTCATGTTGAATACAAGTTAGTGGATTGAAATTCTCAAGTAGGAGCTTGGGGAGTGGATGTAGGTGCAAGGTTGGCACGAACACTATAAATTCTTTTTTTGTGGTGTGCCTAATTGCTCTTCTTTAACTCTTCATTATTTTCTTGCATTCTTCTTTTAGCCATTAGTCTTGAATTAATTTTACTCTCCCTATTTATTTAGCTATTGTCAAATATTTTTCATAAGTCATAAGTTAAGCTTAAAATTTTTAGAAACCCAATTCACCCCCCCTCTTGGGTTGCATAGCTGGGCAACAAGTGGTATCAGAGCCCGGTGCTCTAGCCCTACTTTGATCTAAACAATCAAAGAGCCAAAGATCTATGGCAACTCAAGTCGGCACTTCTCTAGCCGAGGGGCAATCCACTAACCGACCTCCACTTTTCAATGGATCTAATTACACCTATTGGAAAGCTCGGATGAAAATATTCATTCAAGCACTCGACTATGATATGTGGAGTATCATAGTGAACGGTCCTCACACACCCACTAAAATTATAGATGGTGTGAATCAGCCAAACTCAAGAAAGAATGGGATGGGTTGATAAAAAATGCCCAATTAAATGCTAAAGCAATGAATGTTCTTTATTGTGCTCTTAATGCTAACGAATTTAATCGATTTCTACTTGCTCGTCTGCTAAAGAAATATGGGATAGGTTAGAAGTAACCCATGAAGGAACCAATCAAGTAAAGGAGTCTAAAATCAACATGCTTGTGCATAAATATGAATTGTTTAAAATGGAGCATGATGAGTCCATAACTAAATGTTTACTCACTTTACTGATATTATAAATGTTTAAAGAGTCTTGGTAAGTCCTATACTAACAGTGAGCTTGTAAGAAAGATTCTCAGATCCTTACCAAAACTTGGGAAGCCAAAGTGACCGCCATCCAAGAAGCCAAGGACTTGAACATTCTACCCTTGGAAGAGCTTCTTGGATCATTGATGACACATGAGCTGAGCATGAACAACATCAAGAGGAAGAAGTCAAAAAGAAGAGAATAATGCCCTCAAATCCACAGCTCCACCAGATGAAGAAACTGATGACACTGAAGATGAAGAGCAGGATGAAGAGATGGCACTCATTACCCGAAGATTCAAAAATTTTTGAAAAAAGAAACAAGGGATGAGGAAGAGGCCATTCACAAAAGGAGAATAGAGCAAAGAAAAGAGAAAGACCAACCCCTTATCTGCTACGAATGCAAGAAATCGGACACTTCAAGTCCGAATACCCACAACTGAAGAAGGGATCCCAAGAAGTACAAGAAGAAGGCCATGATGGCCACTTGGAGTGCGAGTGATGACTCAAGCTCTGAAGAGGAAGACTCGACTGAACAAGCCAACCTGTGCCTTATGGCACATGAAAATGAGGTAATTTTCGAAACTCCTAGTGACTTTAATTTGAAGAACTACATGAAGCTTTTTATGATTTAGTTGATGAACTAAAGAAACTAGGGATAAAGAACAAAGATCTAAAATCGAAAAATCAATCTTTATTGAAACAAAATGAAAGCATTTCAATTAAAAATCCACCTGCTTCAAGAAAATCAAAGTTTAAAGAATGAAATTGCCAAGTTAAAACCAATAGTTGAAAAATTCACCTTGAGTTCAAATAAACTTAATATGATTCTTGAAAATCAAAAGCCGTGTATGATAAGGCTGGACTTGGCTATAACCCCTTGAAGAAATAAAAGTATCTGAAAAATATCTATGTAAACTCTTTAAGTAACAAGTCTCTAATATACTTGCTTCAAATGTAGTAGATAGGACAAAGTCATACACTTGCTTCTCTAACAAATCTGCAAATCAAATATAAAGAAAATATGGGTTCTAAAAGAACCATTATGACTAACCAAAAAGATCCAAGAAAGCTTGGGTACCTAAAACAAAAACTTGACTTTTGCTTGCAGGTGTGTCTAGCATCCCAATGAGGAAACAGAAAATGGTATCTTGACAGGGATGCTCGAGACACATGACTGGTGATGAATCCCAATTCATCACTCTTGATGCTAAGAATGGAGGGATGGTCACCTTTGGAGATAATGACAAAGGAAAGATCATCGGTATAGGTAAATTGGTATCACTCCCTCCAAATACATTGAAAATATTTTGTTAGTAGATGGTTTAAAGCATAATTTACTAAGCATTAGTCAATTTTATGATAAAGGATATAAAGTTATTTTTGAATCTTCTGTTTGCATTGTAACTAGTCCTATTAATGATGGCATTAAATTTATTAGACATAGACATGGTAATATTTATATGGTAGATTTAAATGATCTATCCAAAATAAACATGCAATGCCTAGTATCCTTGAACGCTAAAATTAATGAGACTAGTTGGCTTTGGCATCGTAGGCTTGCACATATTAGCATGCATTCACTTTCAAAATTAATTAAGAAAGAATTAGTTCTTGGTTTGCCAAAATTGAACTTTGAAAATGATAGAATTTGTGATGCATGCCAACTAGGTAAACAAACAAGAGTTTCATTTAAATCCAAAAATATTGTTTCAACCTCTAGACCTTTAGAGCTTTTGCATATGGACTTATTTGGACCTACTAGAACTACTAGTCTAGGAGGAAAATGATATGGTTTTGTAATTATAGATGATTACTCTCATTTTACTTGGATTTTCTTTTTGGCACACAAAGATGAAATTTTCAAGTTTTCACTAAATTTTATCGAAAAGTCACTAATGAGAAAGGATTTTCAATTCAAAATATTCGAAGTGATCATGGAACTGAATTTGAAAATCAAGACTTTGAAAAATTTTTGATGAAAAAGAATTGGCCATAACTTCTCTGCACCTAGGACACCCCAACAAAATGGGATAGTAGAAAGAAAAAATAGAACCCTAGAAGAAATGGCCCGTACCATGCTATGTGAAAGCAACCTTCCAAGATACTTTTGGGCGGAAGCTATTAACACAGCATGTTACATTTTAAATCGTGCTTTGATTAGACAAATTTTAAAGAAAACCCCTATGAGCTTTGGAAAGAAAGAAAACCTAATATTGCATATTTTCATATTTTTGGTTGCCGATGTTTTGTATTAAATAATGGTAAAGAAAGACTTGAAAATTTGATGCAAAATCAGATGAAGCAATCTTTCTTGGTTACTCCTCCACTAGTAAAGCTTTTAGAGTTTTTAACAAAAGAACTTTAGTAGTAGAGGAGTCGATACATGTTGTCTTTGATGAATCTAACGATCTTCCTTCAAGGAAGAATGAAGGTGTTGATGATGCAGATCCTCTTATAGAAGGAATGAAGGAGATCACTCTGAAAGATTCAACATTTCAAGATGATGAGGAACATGAAGACAAACAGGATGAGGAGGTGAAGAACATCAAGAACAACTCAAGGTACAAATGACCTACCCAAAGAATGGAGGTATGTTCACAATCACCCTAAGGAGCTAATTATTGGTGATCCTATGCATGGGGTAAAAACTCGTTCTTCACTTAAAGATGTATTTAATCATTGTGCTTTTGTCTCTCATCTTGAACCAAAAACTATTGAAGAAGCTGAAAATGATTATAATTGGATTAATGCAATGCAAGAGGAACTTAATCAATTTGAAAGAAATAATGTATGGACTTTAGTATCAAGACCTAAAAATTATTCAATAATTGGCACAAAATGGTCTTTAGGAACAAATTAGATGAACATGAAATGTAATAAGAAATAAAGCAAGATTGGTTGCTAAAGGTTATAATCAAGAAGAAGAATTGATTTTGATGAGACCTTTGCACCTGTTGCTAGATTAGAGGCCATTAGACTTCTACTTGCATATGCTTGCTTTATGAAATTTAAATTATTTCAAATGGATGTCAAAAGTATATTTTTGAATGGATATATTGCTGAAGAAGTCTATGTAGAACAACCCCAGTTTTGAAAATCATGCTTTTCCTAATCATATTTTTAAATTAAATAAAGCTCTATATGGTTTGAAACAAGCACCTAGGGCTTGGTATGATAGGCTAAGCAAATTTTTACTAAATAATAGTTTTTCAAGAGGTAATGTAGACACAACCCTTTTCATTAAAAGAAATCAAAATGATATATTAATTATACAAATATATGTTGATGACATTATTTTTGGGTCTACTAATGAATCTCTTTGTCAAGACTTTGCTAAGCTCATGCAGGGGGAGTTCGAGATGAGCATGATGGGAGAACTTACATTCTTCCTCGGACTCCAAATCAAACAAACAAAGGAAGGAATCTCCATCACCCAAAGCAAGTACACCAAGAAATTACTCAAAAGATTTGGAATGGAGAACTCCAAAGCAATTGGCACACCCATGAGCCCTTCATGTAAGCTTGACAAGGATGAAGAAGGTAAATGTGTAGACTTAAAATATTATAGAGGTATGATTGGCTCTCTATTATATTTAACTGCAAGTAGGCCTGATATCATGTTTAGTGTTTGTCTGTGTGCTAGATTTCAATCTAATCCTAAAGAGTCTCACTTGAATGCTGTTAAAAGAATCCTTAGATATTTAAATGGTACTCAAACTCTAGGATTATGGTACTCTAAGGACTCATTAATTGACTTAATAGGATATTCAGATGCTGATTTTGCTGGATGTAGATTAGATAGAAAAAGCACTAGTGGAACTTGCCAATTTCTTGGAGTTAACCTAATCTCCTGGTTTAGCAAGAAATAAAATTCGGTAGCACTGTCTACGCTGAGGCCGAATACATTGCAGCCGAAAGTTGTTGTGCTCAAATCTTGTGGATTAAGCAACAACTCGAAGACTTTGGTATCAAACTTAATGAAACACCCATAAGATGTGATAACACTAGTGCCATAAATCTTACTAAAAATCAATTCAACATTCTAGGTCTAAACATATTGAAATCAGACATCATTTTATAAGAGAACATGTTCAAAACAAAGATATAATTCTTGACTATGTTTGTACTGAAAATAATTAGCCGATATCTTTACAAAGGCCCTAAGTGAAGATAGATTCTGTGAAATTAGGAGAGATCTAGGAATTCTTGATCCATTGCTTAAATATCTCTCTAATTCCAAGGAATCAATGTCAAAATTTCTTTGAGCTCAATTTCATCATTCTCTTGGACCTAAAAGCTCAAGATTATCATTCTCACAACTTTCATAGAGCAAAAATTCTTCTCCAGATTTTGAATTTTTTTAGAATTTATTCATAATTTTTCTGAAATTTTGTGAATCATGAGTCGACCCCTAGGGTCGACCCAATGGCATACTTGCAATTTTCGGCCAACACCCACGGATTCTCTCTTTTTGTTAAAAACCCGTTCATGAGCCGACCCTCTCCATCTTCATCTTCCTCCCTCCAAAACCCATAGTCCTCTCTTCTTTCTCTCCAAATCCAAGGTCTAAGCCCAAGATCTTCTCCATCACCTCTCCACCTCAAATCGCCCCTTGGGAAAGGACTATTCCATTTTTCTCCCTTGATTGGAGCGGTTGGAGCGTGCCCTAGCTTCCACCATTCTCTCCAAATCGGATTTCTCTCCTCCAAAAATCCCTTTCCATCCCCTAATAACCCTCTTCTCCTCACCCATTTGATCTTCCAAGTCTCCTTGCTTGCTCTTGTGGTGAGAATGGCTCCAAAAATGAAACTCCCTCAAAGAAGAAAATCGGTCCGTGAGTTGGAAGAGGCGTGCGCAGGAAAAGACAAGCTTCTCAGACCTCTTCTGCTCCATTCCTGCTTCAGCATCTGCTCCAGGTTCCTCTCAGTCTCCTCTCAGCCCTAGTAAAATTTCTCTCTCTGTCAGAAAGGTAGAAACGAAAAAATGTTGACTTCAGATTTTTTGAAAAAGAGGGTTCTCCATTGGTTCAAAGATCAAAAATCAGGGTTGGGATTTTACTGTTCACTTAAAGAAGTTACATATGTAGATTTGGTTAGAGAGTTTTATCTGAATCTGCCTATGGCAATGGAACAGTAACATCTACTGTTAAGGGAATTGATATCTGCTTAGATCCTATTATTTTGGGAGAGATTCTTCATTTGCCCTGTGAGGGATATTCAAACATGGAACTCCCAGTGAAGGAAGAAGGATTAATGTATTTTAGGAGGAACTACTCGGGAAGCCTAAATAAATTAGAAGCCAAGATCCTGTCCATTGAAATGAGAATTCTACATCAATTGGTAACAAAGCTTTTCTTCCAAGAAGTGGTAGACATGACCTCCTTTCAGGCCGAGACATATGCATCATGTTTCATGTGATCACCCAAACCCCCTAAACCTCCAGCTTTAATGATTGAGGCCATGAGAGAAACCTGAATAGATCCAAGGCACATCTGCCTTTTGGTATGGCCCTCACACTGGTATTCAGGAGGTTTGGAGTTAGTTTTGAGGGGGAGGCATCAGCTAGGCTTTCTCACTCTGACACCATCAACCAACATACTTTGCACCGCATGGGATTCACTAGGACTGATGGTGGTTGGATTAAGGGTGCAGAAGAAGAGTTGAGGACAGAGCTGAGGAAGAAGGTCCTTCATCACCTCTCCATGACATCAGGGCAGCATCTCCAGACATCCAGTTTGTTTCAGATCCAGAGGCTGGCCCTTCAGAGTCCACCAGAGGCACACTCCAGTTCAGCAGCCAGACAGCAGAGCACCTCCCTCAGAGATCAGATTGGCTGATGATCAGATTGAGATGATTTCTCAGCGTGTGGCTTCCTTGCTTTCTCGACAGTGGAGCACTTCAGCTTTTGCATCGGGATCCACATCATTGATGCATCTGATCAGACTTTGATCCCCACATCTCCACTGTATTTCAGATGATCTCAGATCAGTCTATTCGGATTCAGCAGCTCGAGGGTTACATTTTGAGACTGACTGGGAGGGTACTTGACTTGCAGGGGCAAGTGTTAGCTCTGGCACATCCACAGCCACAGGAGTGCACTACTGAGGTCTCAGACCTATCTACGGAGGCAGCCAGACTTAGAGGAGTATTGGAGAGTGGATTTGATTTCCTGAGGAGAGAGATCAGAGGCTCTAGTGAGCATGCATCTACACAGTTCACTGCACTGCTTCAGTCTGTTTCGAGAGCTCTGAACCTTCTTGACACCATCAGGCTCTCTCTTGCAGTTCAGTCTATTGCTTCTCAGCCTTCAGGATCATCTCGCCCACCTACTCGTGCCAGCACCTCCACTCGTGGCAGAGGCAGACGGGGTAGAGGACGAGTCCTTGGTCGTGATCCTTCATCTCCCCACCCCATCTCCGATACATCTGATCTGATCCATCCAGTCATGAGCTCTACTAGATCCTTGTTGTTAGTCTTGTCTTTGTTTCTTTCTAGGATCTATCTTTTGGGCCATGTAATGATATTAACTGGTTGACTTTTATATTATGGTATATGTATTGGAACAACTATGGTATCAATCACTTTTTGATTATATATCTACTCTTTGACTTTTAATGTATGTCCTTTAAATTGAGTTCCTTTCAATTATGTGCGTGCCTAAAATACTATGAATTGCTATTTCATATCTATGATCTCAATGGTATATTTTTTATGATTGCTGTATTCAGGGGGAGTAAACATTAATGTTAGTAAAATTAATTATTAGTACAAGAAGTCAAGAAACAAAAAGAGAAAATGTATCAAAGAAAAAGGGGGAGTAAACAATGTTTGATGATGTCAAAAAGGGGAGAAATTAAAGAATCAAAAGCAAGATTAATAAAAGACTTAAAAACAAAATGAGTAAATTGTAAGCAAAAGCAAATGAGCAAACTTTAAAATTAATTCTTAGACATGCTCTGATACACTTTAAAATTAATTCTTAGACATGCTCTGATACACTTTAAATTATTTTAACATGCTCTGATACCAAAATTAAATAATCAAATGAGAATGAGTAAATTTTCAAGATGCTAAGAATTTGAAAAACAAGCAAATGAGCAAATGAGATATTTTCAAATACGTAATTTCAAATTCTTAGGCAAATTCTGCTTTGCTCTGATATAAAAACAAATTTTGCTCCGATACCAAAATCATATAATCAAATGAGAAAATTTCAAATCATTAAGCAATGGCAAATTGTTTATGCAAATGAGCAACACAAGCAAATGGGCACATGTATCACATGCCAAAAGAATCAATCTTCTTTTCAAGCAAATGCATTTATAAGTAATTTTCAAGTTGATAGTAAATTTCTATTTATCTTCAAACTACCTATAATGCATTTCATTCTTTGAAATTCATGCTCATTGATTCATATATATGCTTTTGTTCAAGTATTTTGTCATCATCAAAAAGGAAGAGATTGTTGCTCCTTGGATTGATTTTGATGATTACAAAGCATTTGAAGAGATACTAATGATTTTCGCTTAAAAAGACTTATTGCTCTTCAGGGGCAAAATCATAATTTTACAAACTCTGATTTGAAAGCATCAAATGATAGAACAAAAGATTTGTGATCCATGATGAAAATTTTATTATTTTTGGACTTGTATTTTGAAAGATATGCATATTTGAAAAATATGAGTCGACCCATGAGTCGACTCATGGCACATGAGATGATTGGCACGCTGAATTCTTGGCCGGCACAAACTTGGCACACCCTGTGAGTCGACCCATGAGTCGACCCCCAAGGCATGAGTCGACCCATGAGTCGACCTCTACGGGTTTTAGGCCAATTTTACAAACCTTGCTTCCCGTTTGATTTTCTGATGTTCTTCCACAGAGGTCGACCCATGAGTCGACCCCAGGCATGAGTCGACCCATAAGTCGACCCCTGTGACAGGATTATTCTGTAACGGCTAATTTTTAACCCATTTTAAGTACTTTTAATGCTCATTTAATGTGGTCTAACGGCTCTATTTCAGCCCAGAATATTTTCACCATTTCTTAAATCTATAAAAGGGACAAAAAGGTGGGAATCAAATAGAAGAATAAGAAGAGAGATTTTGAAAAAGAGATTTCAAGCAAACTTTTCAGCCCTAAGTAAGAGCTCACTCAAAGCATTCAAGAAGCCTTTAATCCAAGCTCACCAACTCCTCAAGTGCACATTCAAGTCACCAACCACCTTGAGGAAATCAAAAAGAGTCTTCTTCTCTTTGAGTAAAGTGTATTTAAAGTCTCATTCGCTCATTAAAGAAGCTTTCTTTGTACTTACTTGTGCTATTCATTGTTATACTTCGTTTGAGTTATTGTTTTTGTTTTGGAAGGGTTCCAAAATAAGAGAAGGTTGATCCGAACCTTGAATCGGAGTGTATTGGGTTGGCTTGTACCCGAAAAACAAGTGGACTAGCTTGGGATAGCTAGAGTCAGAATTTTCGACATTTGTATTCGGGTTGAATACAAGTTAGTGGATTGAAATTCCCAAGTAGGAGCTTGGGGAGTGGATGTAGGTGCAAGGTTGGCACTGAACCACTATAAATCCTTTTGTTTGTGGTGTGCCTAATTGCTCTTCTTTAACTCTTCATTATTCTCTTGCATTCTTACTTTTAGCCATTAGCCGTGAATTAACTTTACTCTCCCTATTTATTTAGCTTTTGTCAAACATTTTTCATAAGTCATAAGTTAAGCTTAAATCTTTTAGAAACCCAATTCACCCCCCCTTTGGGTTGCATAGCTGGGCAACATGAGCCACATCATGGATCATGAACTGTTCCTGTGGACCGTGCCCCTGAATCTATGGACCGACCGACCGATCCACCGTGCATAAAAAAAAAATTTAATATTTTTTAGGATATTTTTGCTTGATTTTTTATCTGATTTTTGTCTAAAAAATAAGAAAAAATATGCATTAAATTTTTCATTAATTTTTTAATATTTTGGTGCTTAAATTCTTAATTAAATCAATATCTATTTTTTATTAATATATTTTGATTTTATATTTTTTTAAAATTATTTATTTTTATAAGAAAATCTAATTTATTCATGAAATTAAGTTTTTAAGAAGATGTTAACACCATAAATTATCAAAAATATCTAAAATAAATATAAAAATATACCACTTATCAGTGAGTTACTATGCAATTCAATCCTTCGATCACACAACATCTCGAAAAGGCTATAGGTATGAAAATATGTCGAACCCAAATACCTAACCATATGTATCTCGATTAGATGATGATGACTCAATTGATAAACCAGTAGAAACCATTTCTACTATTCATCCCTACTTTGGTTAGAGACTCTCAGAGTCACCATCCTATGAGATCACATAGGATGTTCTCTCCTCTTACAAGGAGTGACCGATTTCTTATTGACTACTCACAACCTCCATGAATATTTTGTCATACCCAGAATATCCCACACATATCTCAAAGTGGTGTGCTTAGGAAATAAACTAAAGTAAGGATCCATGCACATAAGGTACCATGGTGATTTCGGATCAAAGGATCACATGCATCACTCCCACTGAAGAACCATCTATTGACATGCTGTAAGGCTCCATCAGATGTTCTTTCTGTAGGTTTATTCTGTGAACTCATTCTCTAATGAGCACCTACATCTTTGTATTAGTGTCACCACATAAATGGTTGTGAGATCAACCACCCTCTCCATCGAGCATACATAGGATGTACCAATCTTATCGGAGTCATCGATCCCCGACTTGATGATTTAACGATTGAAAATATTTTAGATTGAAGCTATCAAGATTTTAAGTCTCACTGACATGATCTTATCATGGTCCTAAAATCATTATCCTAATCTATGAAATTTATCATAATCATATAAATATGATGCAGCAAATAATAAAACATAATACCTCATATAAATAAAATAACTAATGTCATGCAAATAAGTAGGAAGATAATAAAGAAATATCCCATCACATCCTCCTACGATTGACTTGTAGGGCACTATTCTTTCAATCTCCCACTTGCACTAAAGTCAATCACCCCTGTACCTGATGCCCATGCAATCAGGATGGCAATTACACTGCTGTTGTGTATGACTTAGTGAACTGGTCCATTATGATGTTCTTAATATTAACTTATTTTATGATCAAATCACAAAAATGATCAAATCACAAAGTGCCTAAGATGTGCGTGGGTAGTCGGTGAGATAACACCCAACTTAATGATAAACCTTTTATCAGGCAACTTTCTTAAGTAATCTTTACTAACAGTAATTAACTGAGTCAAATACAGTTTGCTGCTTGAAAATCTTCTAATTCACTATTCCTCTAGTACTTCTCAAGTACTATGAGAATGCTTTTCACAATTTTCATAAGATCCTATTATGGATCGGCCCGAAATCAATGATTATGCACAAGGCATAATTCACATCAGGCTTGATATATTGAATGTATGGGTAAGTAAACTCCTTTACACCCATTCATATTGAACCTTTTCAATATTAAATTCTATGTACCTAGACTGGGACAAGCCCTGTATCTACTTATATCTATCCCTATAGATGTCAAGTATATTGGATGCTTAACCCAAGTCTATTCCATGAAAACTTCTATGATAAGCAAGCCATTATTGAGTGCAATATCGGGACTCCTTCCTAATATGCTACATGTCACCCACATACATAACCAAAAAGTTAGTGGAACTCCCACTTATCTTCTTGCACATGCATATGGTTCATCTATATTTGATAAAATCAAATATGTTGACTATCCCATAAAAAATAGAAATACCATCTCCTAAAAAACTGTCTAAATTCATAAAAGCATTTGCCCTCTGACTAGAGACAACTTCTTTAGATCCTGTGTGGCAATAGTAAAAATCTGAATAGGCATCCCTGATAGCAACAAGTTGGGTCATACCCATAGGTGCTTCAACCATATTCTACACTTGGTTGATGTACAGAAAGTCTATTTCGGATGTCATGATTTCAAGCCTACTGTCAGAGTCTCTACTCATGACGATTTTCGAATAGGTCAAGAAAAATATCATTCACAATAATGTATGGTGTATCATCATTCACAATGACAAACTCATATTTGAGTGGTATATTACACACTTGGATTGACCTTTTGGTAAGGAGGTGTGTATCATGGTCGTGTCTCATCACTGGGCACATCAGATTGAGGATTAACTTGTGGACACTCCACAGGTTAAGATAGGATAATTTATAGGTCTTGAACTTTTCAAGTTCAATTATCCTCCCACTGTCCCCTTTTAGAAAAATTTTTTTTTCTAAAAGGTGGTATACCTACTGACAAAACACCTTTCGTCAAGTAGAGTGATAGAAATAGTATCACATACTACTCTTTTAGGATAACCTATATACTTATAAAAATATGTTCTAGTACAAATTTATGTACATCAATACTTTTCACATAAGCGGACAACCTGCCTCTTTTTTTTTCATATCTCATATGGAATGCTCGTAACAGATTTTTATAGTATCTAATTCATATAGTAATTTCTAAGATATTTTTTAGAATGAGCCAATAATATTTGTGATGCATTTTAGAAAATACATCATATCATATATGAAGTGTCTATCTCTAGGTTGAGATATTATTAGTCTTCGAACATCCATATATTCAAGACCTAATACCTTATTGTCCTGAGATATGTGACCATCACATATTTATTTCTTATTCTCATCAAGATGAAGAACAACATCATTGAGTGACAGAAACATAAGACCATAGCCATAAAATTTATCAGAAGGAGAGTAACTTTTACTCTTAATATTAATTTCAAATCTATGTTACAATAACATAGGGATTGAAAAATGTTTCTGATAAACAACGGTCTACTAATTTCTAAATAAGTAGGTTTCTATAGCTTTAGCATGAATGGACTATCCATCAGTGCCAAAAGGCAAGTAGTCACCTCACTTCAATTTTATAGGTCCTGCAACACTTTGCATATGAGGAACCTATATTAGGTATCACATACCTAAAAATTTTGAAGTTGAAATCTTCAATGATTATTAGTTTATATCACATACGAACTATTAGCAGATGCAACTTTTGTATCCTGCTATAGCTTCACACTTGCAAGATAATTCTTACAATTTATTACTCATCAATGCTGTAACGATATTAGATACCTATAGTGAAGACATTCTTCATCTTCTATTCCTTAACCATCCGTTTAAGTTCGATCAATTTTAAAAAATATCCTAAGTAATGAATGTGAAGATGCAAATGTGTATATAAGAACATAAAAAAGACTACTCATGATGACATGCATAAGTTAGATGAGAATTTTATCTAATTGCGTCTTCCACTATTTTAACAAATTTCATAGCCCTCAAGTATGAAATCGAAGAACCTTATCATGAAGTTTTTTAGTAGGGTTGAGATTTCAATTCCTCATAAAAAGCCTTGTGGATAGCACAACAAGCTCCTATGAGTTCAAGGGTAAGTAACTCTTTACTAATTGCATCCCATGCAACTCTCAACATAACTTTTGCCTCTAAAATACTTATAGCCTTGTGGATAGCACAACAAATTATAGTATTTTAATTAAGTCGACCCTTCAAACTTTTATGATCATATCTGGATAATACTATTCTTGTGGATAGCACAATAAGGCAATACTACCAGAATATGCTATAAGCATCACTAAGTCAACATCATACCAATCACCATAGCAAGCCTTGTGGATAGCACAACAAACTCACTACAGTTTTTAATATACTCTATTGACCTAGTATAAGCTAAGTATAATTAGCTTCATTATGCATCAAAATAGTATTAAGTCAATCCCCACAGCAAACCTTATGATGACACAACAAGCCTACTATAGTTCTTGACATAATAGTGACTTAGCATGAAGGAAGGCATGGATAGTGTTCTTAACACTTCACCATTATGATTTAATATAATTTAATCGAGGGACTTAGGTCTCATGTACATCCTAAATATTTAATCACGCATCATATGCAATTTAAATACTAATTTTTTAACTACTAGCATATATCAGCATATCAAGGAAAACAAAAGTTATGGACTTTGAAAAATCATCTGAGCCATAGGATGATCTAAGGGTCTAACTCTAGGTGCATTATAGATTGAACCATCTTATGGTCAATCTTAATACGTCTTTGCTCTCTAAAAACCTGGTAGTCCAGTCATCATCACCATGAAGACTATCATGAATGCTTGATCTTTATTTGAAAATAGAATGAAATAATTTCAATCTGTTCTCAAATAAATTTTTTTCTATAATTTTATATCATTATGTAAAAATCTCAATCAACAGTTGAGAATATAGAAAGGAGAGGTTTAGCTGATAATATAATGTATCAGGGACACCCAGCCCTTATTGCAACTCTTGCAAATGCATTAATATAATCAACTAGCATGTAAGCATTCATGCAAATATCCATCACATGGATATTTCAAAGTCCATAACAAATCAACATAATATTTCATAATAATTATAAAATATTATAATAAACAACTCATGTTATTTCAATTACGATATCATTCAAACACATGTCAATAAAGATGTTCAAAAATATATAGGTATTAGACCCATCAAGGATTTTTAATTCGGATTCAACCCTTGACCCAAAATTAACTTTAAGTTAATCATTTATCATTCATTTAAGTTGAGTTGATCAATTCTTAGGTCAAACCTAATTCAATTAGGTTAATACAGATTCAGTATCCATAACTCAAACCCTAATCAAATTAGGTAAATGACAAATTTGCTTAACCAAAATTAAACATGGCTTCTAATCAAATTAGAACCATGATTTTGGTTTTAATCTATAAATATTAATTCTAATCACATTAGAATAATGAATTATAGTTAAACCAAACTATCAGCATAAAAATCCTAATCCATTGTCTGATGCATCCTATCCATGATCAAAAATTTTTCGACCCCACTTACACCTCGGGCAACAACCAAAATAGTAATCCACAATGGTGAGTGCCGATGACATGGTGGTTGGCCCTTAAATCTTAAGTAAATGCATCAAACGCAAAAATCTTAAATCTTGGCAATGTACATCCATATATAGCATTTCAAGACTCTCGCACATCACAGACACTAGATTTCAATTCCATCAAAAAATAGATCATAGGATCTAAATTAAACTTGTCACACAAGTCTATAAACCATGGAACTTCATATCTAAGGTTCGATCATGGATCGATAATACTTTGTCATTAATAAAAATGCATCAAAATCATCAACTAAACATCAATAAAAAAAATTAATTTTGACATAGTTTGAACTGGATCAAATACATATCAAAAAATAACATAAAATTTGACTGAATCAATCAAGGATGACTCTGATACCATTGTTGAGTTTCGATGATACAACGAAATATAGATTTTAAAATTTTTAACATGTATTCAATATTGAAAACAAAATTTAACATTTAAACAAGACCATCGGAACACTAAACCCTAAGAACCCTTTGATGATTACAATCAAACTACAAAAACATGCATATAAGGAGAAGACCAGAAGTCATATACCACCATGAAGATCACGAACTAGTAATTTTGAGATCTCCATGAGACTCCAAAGCAGAAACCCTCCAATGATGATCCACACAGGATTGATCAGGACCCTTTCTAACTCGTCATGGTGCTGCAGCCTTCTTCCTAAATGCGCTGCGATAGTTCTTTGCAAAAATAGATTGCACCAACACTCGTATACCTTCATGATCTTTACTAGGATCACTCTAGGAACCTTTTCCAAAGTATCATACTATACAAAAATAAATCAGATGTTCAACACTTGAACAACCTGATTTTTGGACAAGCATCACATGCTTTCCAATTTCTCTTCTCCCTTCCTTTCTATTTTTCTCTCCTTCTTTTCTTTGTCTTTTTTTCAAATTTTTCTCATTATTTCCTCTCATTTCCATGCCCAACCTCAGCTAAAAATGGCATGCCAAAGCAAAAAGTAGCGCCCCCTTTAAATAAAAAACATGGGGCAACTCCATGGGACGCCAACTCTTGGCGTCCCTTAACTATTACACGCTCCAATTAATTTTTTTGTGTAATCCAAAGAGTTTGCATGAAAACTAAAGAGGTTAACTAGCAGAAAGACTCTTCCTCTACCTAGAAAAAAAATTAATACACCAACTCTTGGCACATGGGATAAGGAGAGAATGCGTGAAACCAAGAGTCCATGCCATTAAGGACTCTACCAAAAATTCAACGCACAAAGGGGGGCATCCAAATTATTTTTGGTATGTGGTTTTCTTGCTAGAGAATGACTCTTCCTTCTCTTCTGCACCCATAATTCCAAAGGTCATCTGATGACATGATGAATTAAAACAAATGCATGGAAATAAATGGAAGGAATGAAGAGTTTTAAGTGAATTGGACTCTTCCAATTCAACGCCAAAAAAATGGGACGTCCAATACTTATTTTGGCATGGAGTTCCTTCCAAGAGGACTCTACTTCTTCTTCCACGTCTCACATCCCAAGGTGCCATCAGATGGCGCACAAATTTAAGGAATGAGTGAAACATGTAAGAATTTTAAGATAAGCATTAAAGAAGGACTCTCCTTCCTTAAACCCAAAATAAATATGACGCCAACTATTTTTATGTGTGTGGTTTTGACATGGAGGAGGCTGGTTCCAGTGGAACACTTTCATAAAACCAGATAAAACCAACTAAATAATTAGATGGTTCAAACCCAATCACATTAGATCAAGACAACAAGATTAGGTTAGCACAAACATCTTTGCACTGAACCCAATTGGAAACTTGGGTTAATTCATGTGTTAGCAATTCAATTAACCCATTGAATTTACAATAAATTCAAATTGATTGGACCAAGACCAAATCTTTATTGTGTGTGACCATTGGGTTCCAAATCTAGCCAGCAGTGGATTCAAACTCTCGACGTAACCCTAATTCGATTGGATTAGGTCAGCTCAGAGTCCCAATCAATTAGAACTCTTCCTAATTGATTCTAGAATTAAACTCTTTTAATTTCGGTGAGTCCATAAGTCAAGATTGATGTCTAGCAACATGTCATGACTACTCAAAGATTTAAAATTTGATGAAAATATCAAAATTATCCTTCCATGGTGAATTACCGTACAATTCAATCCTTCGATCACACAACATTCCGAAAAAGCTATGGGTGTGAAAATATTCAAACCCAAATACCTAACCATATGTATCTCGATCAGATGATGATGACTCGGTTGATGAATCAGTAGAAACTATTTTTACTGTTCATCCCTACTCTAGTCAAAGACTCTCAGAGTCACCATCCTATGAGATCACATAGAATGTTCTCTCCTCTTACAAGAGTGATCGATTTCTTGTTGACCACTCACAACCTCCATGCACACTTTACCATACCCAGAATATCCCACACATATCTCAAATGATGTGCTTAGAAATAAACTAAAGTAAGGGTCCATATACAAAGGTACCATGGTGATCTCAGATCAAAAGATTACATACATCACTCCCACTGAAGAACCATCTGTTGACATGTTGTAAGGCTCCATCAGATGTTCTTTTTGCGGGTCTGTTCTGTAAACTCATTCTCTAATGAGCACCTACATCTTCGTATTAGTGTCACCACATAAATGATTGTAAGATCAACCACCCTCTCCATCGAGCATACATAGGATGTACCAATCTTACCGGAGTCATCGATCCCTGACTCAATGATCCAACGACTGAAAATATTTTAGATTGGAGCTATCAAGATTTTAGATCTCACTGGCATGATCTTATCATAGTTCTAAAATTATTGCTCTAACCTATGAGTTTATCATAATCATATAAATATGATGCAGCAAATGATAAAACATAATATCTCATATAAATAAAATAACTAATATCATGCAAATGAGCAGGAAGATAATAAAAAAATATCCTATCGTATCCCCATGCGATTAGCTTGTAGAGCATTATTCTTTTAATATTTACGTTAAATTGCCTTCCTTCTGTACAAATTACCTTTAATTATAAAATTATAAATAAATATTATAAAAATAAATTTATAATTCAAATTAAAAAAATAAAATATAAAAAAAAATTATCCTTGAGTCTCTGGATGGGGGTGGGACGGTGCACCGAGGAATGCCGACGGCAGTACATCGGGTAGGATGAGGGGGTGGGCTGAGAGAAGAAGAAGAGCCGGGGATCGAAGACTGAGCGGGGAGGGGTCGGGGTTCTCGCATTGAGAGGAGGGAGGGCCGTTGGAGAGAAGAGGGACAGACGGCTGCAGGAGACTGAGGTAGGGGTGTTTGCATCGGGGACCGAGAGGAGCGGTGGGGACGTCTGTACTGGGGACCGAGAGGGAGCGGCGGGGTTCGCACGGAGAGGAGGGGAGACCAAGAGGGAGAGATCGCATGGGGAGGAGGGGGATCGAGCGTGGGGGTCGCACGGGAAGGAGGGGGTGACCAAGAGGGAGAGATCGCACGGGGAGGAGGGAGCGACCAAGAGGGAGAGATCACACGGGAAGGAGGGAGGACCGAGAGGGAGAGATCATGCGAGGAGGAGGGGGGACCGAGTGTTTTTCCCTAAGTCATGGAGAGAGCGATTTTTTTTTTTTGCTTAAATTCCTTAATAGTCGTCCTTTGGAACAAAGGGCGACTCATATAGTCACCCTTCCATAAGGCGTCTATGAAAGTCGCCCTTCCAAAGGGCGGTTTTCTCTTGGCTTACTCACCTCCCATATAGTGTGGAAGATGGTCCAGATTGGCACCTAAAGTCATCTTATCATAGAGCGACTTTCTTGTGGACAGTAGTTTGGTAAATACTTTTTAAGAACATTATTTCGATAAGTTATTTTAAATTTAATAATAAATAAATAAATAATTTTTAAATAGATGTTGAAAAGCAATGACTACGTGCCCAATAAGATGGGGTGGGTGCATTTTTAGTGCACCACATGCGGTGCACAAAGACTTTCTCATCCATCAGATGCTCTTTCATTTTTGGGCTAGGGCCCAAGACCCATCATCAATAGCGGAGCTGGGCCCGGCCCAGCCCAACCCGCCCAGTTAACGACGGAGACGATGCTTTCCTCTTCTAATGGTCCTACAATGCTGACCGCCGGCTGGAGAACGGAGAAGGGAGAGGATGCTTCAAATTAGGCTGAGAAAGGAGTCGCCGGGGGACAGCGGAGGAGGTGCGGCGAAACCTCCAGCGCCGGCGGAGACGGTGACGGTGGCGTGCCCCGACCACCTCGTCATCGCCAACCTCCCCGTCGCCAAGGGTATCGGTGCCGTCACCGCCTCCGCCGTCGCTGCCACCCGCTCCGTCGGCCACCGCTCGCGCCGCCATCTCGGCGAGAGGGTCCACTTCTGCGTCCGCTGCGACTTCCCCATCGCTATTTACGGCCGCCTCGTGAGAGCTCTCCATTCATCTATTATTTGTTGTTCCGTCTCCTCTCATTCCTTATTCGTTTGCTTCTTGTGATTCAAGCAGTTGATGCCTTTTATCAGTCTTCAATTGGGACACATGATTTGTCGATTAGGATTTTGCTCTCGTGGATGCCACTGATTCAACTGCTGTGCATACTGAGTGATTTGTGGTCATTATGGACGACTGTTTTCTTGGGGTTCTAAGTGGAAACCAGCTTCATCAAGACTTCGAGGGTAGTTATGATCAGGAAAACTAAGGATCATGCTATACTTTTTGCCACTAATTAGGCTCGTTTCATGGTGCAAAATTGATGCTGTAGCCTGTGAATTACTCCACTAACCAACTAATGGGAGTGTTACAATTTAAAATTGCTTAGACTACGATATTAGAAATATGAAATCGTTTATTGTACTTCATACATTGCAGTGGAAAAATTAGGTTTGATGTTGCTTTAAGCAAATCCCAAATAGCTGGGAAAGATGCTAGCCCATTACGATTTTTGTGATTATGTTACTTCAAAGCAATCAATTTCTGTGGAGTCTATCTATGTAAAATTTTTCATTATAAAAAATATTGCTGCCCCTTAAATATCAGAATATGGCCTGATTTATATGTTTGCCTCATGAAATACCTTGATTGCAAAATTAGTTAAGCTTATTATGACAGGTGAGACATGCATGGGCATCTTATATGATGCACAGCATATCTAAATGTCTTGGTTGCATCAACCTACCTTACAGTATGAGTTTACAGAGTATTGCAAGTAGCACATGAAATTTTCCATGTGTGCATGCAAGGTTTTGGTGTGCATATTTACTCAGCTCATCAAGCTTCTTCCTTGAATTTTTAAATTTTTTGATATGGTTTATATTTTGCTTTTTAGCTCTGAATATTATAACATTAATTGATCATTGCCAAGCTAGCTTTTGAATGTTTTACTGCATGTGTTGGTTGTAAGGGACATAAACCACACTTAGTTCCCTATCCTTAACAAACTTGCATTAACATTTCTACCTCAGTGCCTTTGAAGGCACCTATGTGTTAGGGGCATACTCACCATTGTTGTTAAGATCACAATTTGATTGCTCATCCTTAATATAATCAGTAAAGCACCAAACCTGGAATTGGATGATCTAGATTTAAAGAGGGAAATCAGGATTAGATGACTAGGATCAAAGAGAGTGATTAAGATGGAAGAATTCCTAAGCTGGCCAGTCTTACACCCCCCCTGTCAAGCATATAGCCCTCTCTTTTCTTTTTGACTGTCCAAATGCCTCCTCTGCTTTCTTTATCCATATGGACTATGGGCCCTCACCTTTCTTCTCATCAGCTGATGACTCATCAATCACTTCTTTAGTAATTCTCATGCCACCCATTCCCTTACCATATTAGGGTATCTTGAATGTTCTAGGAACCCTAGAAAACTATTTAAGGAGTCTTAGGGTGGAGTAGATTGATGTTGTTTACTTCTCTGAGGTTGCTGCTACCCTTCATGCGCTTCTCCATGCTCTTGAGTACCATTGACTAAAAGCCTAAGATAGCCATAGTTGGTTCTTTTTCCATGTGGATCAAAGTTGCTATCAATTGCAAAAATTCAGATTTGGTCATTTCCCTTGTTGTCTAATTATAGATTCAAAATCTATTCTGTTAGTTCTAGTTTGCTAGTCCTTGATTTGGTGCCTCCCATATTTTTAGTTTTAGTTTCTTCTTTTAAATTTATTATTTGCTGAATTTTTCTATAATTGTGTGCCATTGACTGGATTTTTCTATGGTGACATAGTATTTACTTTAGATTGTTGGTTGCTATCATCTTAGTTTTTCAGTTTGTGAATGCTATTTCACTGTTTTGCTGAAGTTTGACATTGATTTCTGCATCAGAAAGTTCTTCCAGTCATTAGCTCTAGGGTGCATCATAAATTAGCATCATAGCAAGTCAATCTTGGGCATTAAGGTTTTCGTCAAAGTCTTTGCATCTAGATTTGCATCACTAGATGCTGGCCAACGGTATTCATCATGTTGAAGTTTCATTGAATAGATACCAAATACACATTAGGGCTAGACAAGTTCCCTTGTTCTTGCCCTAGTCCTATTAGTGACTAAGTCACTATGCGCTGTTTTAGTTTTGCTGCCTAAGGTTTCTACATCATATGCAGTCCTTGGATAAAATTTGAAGTTTGGTTCATTCGGGATCCTCTCCTGTGGCTGAAAGGGGAGAGAATCAGAATTGGAACTAGGCATGACTGTCGCCAAGCAACAAGGATCTCAAAATATCTTAGATGAGCATGCGCAGATGATTAGGACTGTCGCCAAGCAATTAAAATCTTTTTCTTCAACACAATGGTGTAGGCACTATTGAGGACCCTACAGCACCAAGAGAGCCACCTGATCCTCAAGTTAATACTCATGAAGATAATGACTGGACCAAATGATGATAATCCTATGGACTTGCACTTGGATTTTGCTGATATAATTGATGGTCATTAAGAGCCACGTAAAATAATTCCATGCCGGTACCTGCCTGGAAGCATTAGATCTAGGGAGCCACATTTAGGTCATTGTTTAGGAAGACACCTCTAGGTTTTGACGATAGGATGGTCAAGGCACCTAGCGATCTCAGGATTATGGGATTTGAGTTAAGGTTGAAGATTTTAGAGGTCACTTAAACCAGGATGAGTTCCATGATTGGTTTGAAAGTATAGCATTTCATTGAGTGGAGAGAACTCATGAAGGTAAGAGAATGAAATTGGTCATCGCCAAATTGAAAAGTGTTGCATTTGTGTTGTGAAAAGAACTTAAAACCAATATGTTCAAAGACGTAATGAAACACTCTCCACTTGGATGAAAATGAGAGGTGAAATATGGAGAAAGTACTTGACGTTTGATTACATAATTACCTTTTATTAAAAGCTTCTTGGATTGAAACAGATCATTAGTCTATGCGGGGTTACACTGAAGAATTTGATTTATTAACCTTGAATAATGAACTATTTGAGGATGAGGAACAATAGATTGTTAGTTAGATTACAAGATTGCATCTCCCAGTCCAGAATTAAGCTGTCCATACAAACAATAGATAAAGCCTATTGACAAGCATTGAATGTTGAGTAGCTAACACAAGATCCCTTAGGAAACACACCATTATTAAATGGTCCATATTGCCTGTTGGGCATGGTCCAAGCCCAAGGCAAGCATGGCCTAACCTAACTCCAGCAAACAAAAACTGGTAGGCCTCAAGCAGGACATGCACAGAAAGATCATGGAGTTTTGGACCTCAAGCCCCAAAATACTACTTTTAGGTGTTACACATTAGGAGACTGGGCATAGGTCTTTTAAGTGTCCATCTAAAGCATTTTCTCCCTAGCCATATTTGGTGGAGCAGCATAATGAGAAGGATGATGTTAACATACAGGTGAAGATGATAAACCTTTTGGAGGACTTGCGTGTTGATGAAAAAGATGATACACCTTTTGGAGGACTTGCATGCTGATGACAATGTTGTAGTTGACTCTGAGGTTGAAATTCCTAAATCCACAGTCACAAGTGATGCTGTGCAAGAGACTTTTTTGATTGATGACGTTGCAAGCTCCATTTCTTAATCTAATAGGTGGTTAAGATGCCTTATCTTCCATTCCGCTTGTATGAATGGTTGTAAGAAGTGTGTGATTGTTATCAACATTGAAGTACAGAAAGTTTTGCTCTTAAAAGTGGTCAGGAAATTGAATTTATAGACCGAGAAACTTGATTGAACCTTTAGTCTGTCTTGGTTCCAAGAAGGGTCTAAGGTTCCTAGCTGGAATCATCTCATGGATTTCCTTATTGCAAACATTTACAAAAACGCAATATGTTTGATATTGCTTCGTTGGGTGTCTCATATTTCTTTAGATTGATCATGGGAATACAATTGCAAGACCACCCATAATGGAAAGGAAAACACTTACATCTTCATCAAGGATGGTGTCAAAGTCACTTTTGATCCAAATAAGTATCCACTTAGGCCTTCAAAGTTGGTGAATCCAACTGTCGCTGACACAAAAGTTGCTCTGGGAAAACTGAAACAGGCTTCATTTCTCTTGTCCCTGGTAGTTTGGCTCCTATACAGCAACACAATTAGTATTTCTCCTTCTTGCTGAGGTAGAGGTTGAGAGTCCTTTGGCTCCTCCAGTGATCCAGCCATTAGTGGGACACCAGTCATGCTGGGGCCACATTACTACAACTTCCTCATTATCACATTAGACCCTGCTAAGTATGAGTTGCTGCACAGAGTAGTAGATCTGTTGCTGAAAGGATATATTCATCAGAATATTCTCTTTTTCTGCCCTTGTACTCCATGCTCCTAAGAAAAATAGGACATAGAGAATGTGTGTTGACAATCACACCATCAAGAAAACAACTATCAAGTATAGGTTTCTGATACCTAGGCTTGACTATGTGCTGCACATGTTAAGTGGTGGTAAAGTTTTATCCAAGACAGATCTCGAGAGTGAATCTAATGTGCCTTCAGGACTCTACAGGGTCTATATGATTGGCTGGTCATGCCATCCAATGTGCTTAGCACCTTCATGCATGTGATGAACAAAGTGCTTTTTGACCTTACATTGGAAAATTCATGGTTGTCTATTTTGATGATATCCTTTCTTACAATGAACAATATTGTTCACTGCACAACTTCAATGAGCTCAAGGGTTAACTTCTTATTGTCTTGGTCAGGATGGATCAGCAAGTTTGGAGAAATGGTAGGACTAGGGGGTGGGGGAACAGAGAGATAGGAGGGAGGAGGAGATGAAGAAATGTTTGTCTTATTGATGCGGTACCATCTTCATTTGTATGTTTATTATCAGAAGAGAAAAATAGAAAAGAGGTGAAATGGAAGATGGGATAAAGGTTTAGTGGTCTTTCACTCTTTATTGGATCTATGAGTATCAAATCTTCTAATATTCAAAACTAGGTTAATTTGGATTTGTGAAAATGATTAGATATACTAAAGTTATGATAGCCATTCTATAGGAAATGACTTCTCCAATTGATCTCTTGAGGTCCCCCCATTATCTAGCAAGCATGGATATTTTAAGCATGTCTTGTCAATGTACGATACATATTGGATGCCGATACTTGTCAGATATGCTAGGTTACTTTTAGATGCTTATTTTAGGTATCTTGAGAATGGCTTTGGATACCTCTAAGATACTTTGTGAATACCTCTGAGGATGAAGGGGAAATCTTTCTTTCTTTCTTCTTCTACATGAATGTTGATCCCTTAATGATAGAAGGAGTTTGTGATGTTTATTTTATCATTTGTAGTATGGATTGTTATTAGTGGATTTGAATGGTGATTGAATCATGGAGTTTGTGGATGATGATGTTATCATTTGGAGTATGATGTTATTGTGGTAACTCATTCTGCTTTATGAAGGCCTTTTTACATATTTGATACAATTAAATATATATTTTCATTTATAAATATATGTTTACTATTGTGTCCCAATAATAATGTATCCTATTATTTTAAGATTTGTTGTATTGATGTAGCCATGTTGTGTCATACTTGTACCTGTATTTCCATACTGCGTGCTCCATAGCCTTTTCTTTTCCTTGATTATGTGCTTCACAACTACTTTTAAATATCAAAACCTGGTGCTTCTAAGTAACCTAATTCAATAGGCCCTATGAGAGCCATTCTATAGGAAATGACTTCTCCAATTGATCTCTTGAGGTCCCCCCATTATCTAGCAAGCATGGATATTTTAAGCATGTCTTGTCAATATATGATACATATTGGATGCCGATACTTGTCAGATATGCTAGGTTACTTTTAGATAATTATTTTGGGTATCTTGAGAATGGCCTTGGATACCTCTAAGATACTTTGTGGATACCTCTAAGGATGAAGGGGAAATATTTCTTTCTTTCTTCTTCTACATGAATGTTGATCCCTTAATGATAGAAGGAGTTTGTGATGTTTATGTTATCGTTTGTAGTATGGATTGTGATTAGTGGATTTGAATGGTGATTGAATCATGGAGTTTGTGAATGATGATGTTATCATTTGGAGTTTGATGTTATTGTGGTAACTCATTCTGCTTTATGAAGGCCTTTTTACATATTTGATACAATTAAATATATATTTTCATTTATAAATATATGTTTACTATTGTGTCCCAATAATAATGTATCCTATTATTTTAACATTTGTCGTATTGATGTAGCCATGTTGTGTCATACTTGTACCTGTATTTCTATACTGCGTGCTCCATAGCCTTTTCTTTTCCTTGATTATGTGCTTCACAACTACTTTTAAATATCAAACCCTGGTGCTTCTAAGTAACCTAATTCAATAGGCCCTATGAGAGTTACTTATTGTCCCTGTAAAGGAGTTGCTTGCAACTTTAATGCTCCAAACTTTGTCAACAACTTCAAATTAATGCTCATCTCATGCCCTGTATAGGTTGTATTTACAATAATTTTGACATTTTCAAAAGTTAATAACCTGCTAGATGCAAGATGAAAATGAGTTTAAGTCATGATGGTTGTGTAAATAATGAATAAAGTCATCTCTCTCTCTCTCTCTCTCTCTATCTATCTATCTCTCTTTCTCTGTCTCTCTCTCTCGTGTGGCTGCGCTCTCTTGCTCGCTTGCTTTCAGAAGGAAGAACAAAGTCAATTACATAAAAAATAATCCAAAGGAAAATAACATAAAAATTCATAATCGAAAATACAAAAATAAGCTAAAAATGTATGTCGAATTATCGGCGGAGTTTTTCTTTCCACCAATTCTTCCTTAAAATCATCATATATGGGCACATCGTAAGTTGAAGTTCTCTTGAATGACAAACCAGACCTTGTCTAGAGAATGTGAGGCAGCTTATAATAAGGATATAGCCCAATCATAGGATTTTGGAGTTCATAAGGATAAAATGAAGTCCAGATGGAGGATTGGTGTTTCCATGTGGCAGAAAGCACTTGGGAATCTTTTCCAATTTAAGGTTCATGCTTGTTGAGACTCAGTAAGAAGTTGGGATGAATTTTTTAAAAGACTAGGTGGCTGGAAGGAAGCCAAGGGCCTGCCTAGAGATGTTTATGAAGAAATCAAAGTTGCCCAAAAAATAATAAATGAAAAATAAATAACAGATTTAATGAGAAACCTGAAAAGAAATTTACTATCTAATAAGTGAAACTTCATTTATCAAATAAGATGCATTAAGCCAATGAGAAGTTGAGAACCATCAGTTTGGCAATATCAGTGCTAATTGATAAGTCAACTCAATCCTTCATGGTCCATGTGTGAACATGGCGTGAAATGTTAATGTTCATGACTAGGTGGCCCTGCTTGGGCAGACTATCTAGGCTGCCAAGGTAGCTTCCTTTTGAAATATTTGTTTGGATAAGTGCATTATAAAAGCTAAGGCAAGCCACCACCCATGTCATGATATTCAAAATACAAATGCAACCACATCCTTACATCATGCATCAAGCCTGGTGTTATACGGCAAATCATTTGTAACTAGGACTGGAATATCTTCTGATAAATCAGCCTCAGTTCCTTAGATTTTCCTTATTCTTCTATATCTACTATTAGCTTGATATATCCCTTGCATTCCATGTTGTACTTCCGTCAAACCTCACAAGATCTTTTTGATTTATTTTTTCTTCAACATATTGCTTGGATTTCATCAGGTGCGCTGTCACATGTTCTAATGCTTGAGTGGTGTGCATTTATTTGGCTTATTTTGGATGATAATTGCTCTGTTCACTATCTTTCCTTGATTTGTTTCATATGTGACCTCTTCTGGAAACCTGGAACCAGTCTTGGGTCATCATGAGTCTTTCATGCAATCTACACGTTCAACTTTCTTTTTTTAAAGAACCACTACTTTTTTTTTTTATATGTTCCCTATCAACATGCCAACAATAACTCAGACAACTGAAAATATTTTTCAAGTTCTTTTCTTTTTCTGCGAGATTTCATGTTTATTGGATACCCTGATAGATGGAGTTTAAGATTTAATATGCATTTGGCATGTTTTCTATGCATGATCTGGTCATTGAAATGTACTGAATTTTATTCTTATTGTATTTTTGTTTGCAGTTCCCTTGTGAGCATGCCTTCTGTTTGACATGTGCAAGGAGTGATTCAAGCTGCTATATGTAAGCTTTCTTTCATTTTTAGCTCATTATGAATCACAAATTACTCTGACCTGCCTTGTTATTTGTAATTCCTACTAAATTAGGCTTCACTTTAACTTATCGTGCATATATGAAGATGTTGAAATAGTTTGTGCGATATCACTTTATAGCCTGTGCTATTGCTAAACAATATCACTCAATCAAGTCATTACAATGAATTACTCATTATAAATATCTGATGGCAATTGTTCCAAATCATACAATCTGTTTTGTACAATGTATGACAGGATAAATGAGCATCTTGATTTAAATGCATTTTAGGTACGCTAAAGGTCTGAAAATAGTTCAATTCTGGTAGACTGTTAATATTGGTTGTTTCTTATATAATTGCTGTCATTTAACTTTCTAGCCACCTAAGTTTGCCATTCAAGTGTGATCTCTTTTTTCCTTTTGCTTTATGCTTTGAAAAGCACTGGATGAATTGGTTGTTGCATCTCGACTTATCATTACCAAGGTTTGAAGTCCTAGCGGGATGGGGCAGCATCCTGGCTGTCCCGCCCCATTCCCATGAGATAACTAGACTTGGGATGGGTGCGGAACCCCAAAACCCTCATCCGTAGGCTGTCCCACCCATTCTGCCTCTATCCCTTCCAAGTCACTATCGCACCAAAATAGATGATTTGACAGTATATCCCGATGGAAAAAAAAAAAAAAAAAGTAAAATAAATCTTCCTCCAATTGATAATCATACTTTTTTCTATATTAAAAATCCCAATCATTGTTGTTGAGCAGCACCCACGACCTCCGTCATGGGAGGTGCACAACCATCACCGCCACCAACAACCTGTCTGCCTCACAACTGAGGGCACCATCAAGGAAGCATTAGAAGTTGATGGCAAACAAGCAGATCCGGTCACTGACATCGTCCATGAGCGTAGGAGGGCTAGAGAATGGAAGATGAAAGTGATCCATGAGGAGGAGCAGCAAAGAATGAAAAAGGAGGGAGAACGTAAGCTTTTGGATAGGACGAGTGACTTTTTTTCTTTTTTCAAGTAATTCAATCCAATGCTTTAAGTAAATATTGTTTATTGTTGTGATTGGTAGTTGGCTTGAGTAGTTAGGGGTTGAGACCTACTACCATGCACGTGCCTATGTGCATGAGCTTGAACCATAGAATTAGTATAAACTTTTCCTCAAAATAATGCTATATAAAAAAATATAAAAATAATCAAAAAATATTGGAAAAGATGTTAAATCTATTTTCCTCGAATAGCATTATTTTAAAAAAAATCAAAAGCATAAAATATTATATTCTCAAAAACAACATTATATGAAAATCAAAAAATTGCTCATCCTGCTTCTTTTAACAGCGATATTTTCAAACTCAAAAGAATGGGTCATCATGTTAATTGCTGAGAGAAATAATTTAAGAAAATTAAGCAATAATAAAAAATTATGTATATACGCTTAAGCTTATTTTGTTATACAATATGACAGTCTTGATTATTCATTGTCGCCCATGTGGCACCTAAGCATTAATTTGTGAATTTTGATACTAGTGTACTAAAGATAAAAGTGACTGGCTATGCAACTGAGCTTTTTGCAGTAAAAATTGCCATGTTTTTCATCAAATCATATAATTTTTGCCTTGTCAAGGTCTCATGCAATATCATTACTGGTTAATCAATGATCTCCAATAACCTAGAAAGCCACGAGAAATCAGAGTGTTAGTTTTAAATATATGAACAAGACAATCTGATCTGAAATATTAGAATATTTAATCAAAAAGTTTCAGCATATGATAGACCAATATAAATGAACTTCCTAAGCTTACAAACATTTGCTCTCATGAAATCTAATAGTAGAAAGTCTTAATACAACCTAGTCAGCATTGTTCTAATGTGGCACAATAATATAGCTGGTATTGTTTGATCAGCAAAGAAACACTAATAGGTGGTATTCAGATAATTATATTTCCATTTGTATAGCTTCTGACCTTAGACTTAGAGTTTACTAACCAGGGTCATTCTATCTTAAATATATTACTTTTAAATTCGAAAAACACATACCCACCCCTAAATTCATTTAAAACAATCAAATTTCACTGATAAATTAAGAAAGAAATAAAAAAATATAAAAAAGAGCATCCCAAGCAAGTATCGGAACACTTGATCGGGATGGCCGCTAGGATGAGGCGGGACGTGGGGTGTCCCATTCCATGGGAAACCGAGACACCTCCATTTCACGGGATTTAAAACCTTAATCACTACTATCTCTAATCTAAAGTATTATTTCATTTAAGCTTGTGTATATAGTGTTAGATGGTGACTAAATTTTTCTTCTCCTAAAACCTAAAACACAACATCTCAGGAACTTTTGTTGAATATGACATGGGGAATGTGGAAAATAAGGAACAAAGAGATCTTATTGAATGTCAGGCAATCAAGGTATCAAAATTTGCTTCTCAAAAACTGCTATAAATCTAGATCTTTCAGAGAAAGGTTTTGGGATAATGAAGCAATGTAAGTAATAGTGAAGCAAGAAGCCTACTTTGTATTAATTTGATAAAAGATCACTTGATGACACAAAGTACCTTTGCAGTCGAGAGGCATTGTGTATGCAAAGAGTCTTCATGCTAGTATTGGAGTCTGAATGTGGCAATATTCAGTCCTGTTGTGATATTTTAAATCAACAATCTAGATCTTAATGTCAGAAAAAAAGTCCTTACTTGATTTGAATCTTTTCTTGATTTGTGAACAATTAGGATCATAAGACACAGATCTGCATTATGGATTATATAACCCCTTGGATCATGAAATCCAACTGGATCATGTTATTTACATATTAAACCATGCGGAAAGTTCATTATGTGTAATTTGTCTGAATGTCGCTTTCAAAATACCGATATATCTCTAATGAGCCTCAAGCACATGAAATTATCAAATCATTGGGGTTTTTGACACCTAGAAAGTAAAGAAAAGAACTTTTGGAGTTCATGGAGGAAAGGCAAATGGCAAATCTTTGTATAATAATTTGCACGGGTTGAAATCCTGTGTATTATCAGCCTCGTACTGGTCACTGGCCATGAGCTAATAAGATGGCAACTAGCGTGCACTTGTATTGGGCAAACCAGGCCCTTATCAGCCCATATCAAGGTGTGTCAACTCCGTACCACTTGGTGCACTTATTTTTCTTAGATCAACTGTCTAGAACAAGGTTTGCGGATTCGGTACTAGAGCCCATGCCAGTCGGCCGGTGGTACAGATCGATACGGATCTATACCAGATCGGACCGGCGTGAATCGGCACAAGAAAAGGAAGCCAAACCGAGAGGAGAAAAAGAGAGAAAGAGAGAGAAGTAGAGAGAGAGGGGGGAAGAAAGAAAAGTAGGGAGGGGAAGGAGTTGGAGGGGCCATCGGACGGCCTCCAGCTAGTCATCGTGGCCGCTGGACGGTGCAGTCCATGCATGCGGCACCGTGGGCATGAAACAAGAGTGATGTCTTTATTTCATGAGGCTTTTTTTTTAAAAAAAGCCAAAAAAAATAGAAAGCCGGCAATTAGTTTGCTGGCTTCACTTAAGTGAACCCGCAAACTATTTGCCAGCTTCACTATTTGTCTTTTTTAAAAAAAATCAAAAAATGAAGCTGGCAACCCCGCAAACTATTTGCCAGCTTCACTTTTTTGTCTTTAAAAAAAAAAATCAAAAGATGAAGCCGGCAATGGGTTTGCCGGCTTCACTATTCATCGCATTTTTAAAAAAACACGATGAAAAAATAGGGGCGGTAGCCCCTGTTCCACAGTTGTGGATCCGCCCGCACGGTTTCCGCTGGCCGGTGGCCACCCAGCAAGCTCCGATGGGCCCTCCATTGGCTGCACCTCCCTTCGATAAGTCGCTCTCCTCCTCTCCCTTTCTCTCTCGTTTAGAAGTCCTATCAAACGAACCGAGCCGCGAAGGCTTCTGCTGCCCTCTGGCGGCCACAGTGGGCCACCGCCGGCCTCCGATGGCGTCATGATATCTCTCCCTCTCCTCTCTCTCTCTTCCTCTCTTTATCTCTTTTTCTTCCTCGACGCTGGTGTGTGCCGCTTTTCAAGCCGAAACTGTCCCGGTTTTCCACTGGTCTGGTTCGGCACACCCCGAACCACCCAGTTTGAGATGGTTCTGAAAACCAAGGTTTACCATCTTTGTGCTGTCCCCATATCAAGGATCATACTTTACTGGCCTGCCATCAAATATAACAGCAATCCTCAAGATTTGAGCCCTTGGTTAAAACCAGACTTCCTTTTTTTATATGTGATGGTTTTGAATTCTTCATTAATCTACTTTACATTTAACTTCTTGTTTCAATTCTTACTTGTTTTGATTTTTGAAATTATGAAAGAAACCAGAGGAAAAAAAATTTACGATTTGTATATGATCCATGATGCATTCTTATTTCACCCAGTATAAAATCTACTACTCAATCCTGAGATTAACAACATTGGCGGCTAGTTGTAAGGCATTCAATGATCTAAGAATCAAGGTCAATTAGAATTTAATTGGACCAAATTTAAACCTAGTTAATCTCAAACAAGCTTTAAAATAAACCGGCTTGATCAGGCTCAGCTTAATAAGGCTCAAAAGTATTATACACACATATATATGGCAGTACATATTATGTAAGTGCTGCCACAAAGATTTTTTAATTGATAGCATAGTTAAATTATTATGTTTTATGGCATGATAATATATTTCATAGTACAATGGTAATTTTTCTAGATTTATGTTTTGTAAAAAATGTTGTTTTTGTTCTAAATTCAGGTCTTTGAACCACTTAAATGTTAATTTGGGCTTGAACTGAGCTTAGTTCAAGCTTGATACAAGTTCTAATTAGTTTCAGTTTGATTTGAGGTTATCAAGCTGATCAACTAGGTTCATGAGCAGTTTGGTTCAAAATTAAGCTTGAATCAAAGGCTTGATCAAATAATAAACAAATCAAGTCTGATCTTAAAACTCAGGCTCAAAAGTAATAATTTCAAACCAAGCTTGAAAAAATCTGACCTATGCTAGATCAAGCTTAGGTTGGTTACACTCCTAATTAGCTATGATCACTTTGTAATCATGGAGATTTTGAACTGCAAGATGATTATTAATAATATAAAATGGCTTGTGAGTGAAGTTTGCTCATTTTGTGGAATTTGTTGGTTCTTAAGTTTCCCATATGTCAAGACAGCCTTAGTTCTTTCTGGAATATTAGCAGATGATGAAAAGCAAAGCAGAATACCAACATAATCAGAGAAAAGAAAATGTTGTTTTCAAGTGCCTCAATAAAATTCAAGAAGATTAAAATGGAGTGCAATGGTGGTCTCCCTGGATATTTAGACATATTACTGGAATAGTGCTGAGAAGCCAGTTAAATCTGGAGACGTTATTTAAATGGGCAAGTTTCAGTATTCATATACTTTGATGGTATATGAAGTAAATAAGAGCCATTGCAGGGATCGAGGCAAAGAGTGTGGTTCTGGCATCATCAAGAGATATATTTGGTGACATTTTCAGCCTTGGATCAAAATTATTGTGTAGTATTAAATAATGTCCCCTTCATTGGGAGTTTGCCATATAAGTGACTTGAATTATTTTCTGTCACTAATCTTCCTGATTTCCCATTGTTTTTTGATTCTCGCTTATTTTTCCACTCCATTTTGCCAATTACTATGTTGCCCACTTCACCAAGTTCACATGCTCATCCATTATGTGTTTTGCCTCTCAAGCAACTCATGATGGATCAATTCAACTTGTTTTTTGCTGGGTACCTCCGAAATCCAAAGAACTCTTTATGCTAAATTCCTTTTGTAAGGTCCTCTCCTCTATTGGTTCTAGCTCTTCTAATCTCCCTCCCTCCCTCCCCCTCTCTCTCTTTCAGTATGATGGGCAAGTTTTTCGAAACCGGTATTGGGACCCAAATCGATTTCTGATCGATTCCGTATCGTACCGACACTCGATATGGTGAAGCATGTCGGTTCCATACTGGCATACTTTTTTTTTCATTTTTTTAGTTTGTTTTCAATCCAATCAATTTTTTTATTTTTTTATCCTTAGGTTGATGGTACGATTGTGGAGAGGTCCATCCAAATATACCGACAGTAAAATTCAATCCATAAGATGCTTCGGGCTACATAGGATAGTAGCCACTAAAAGACGATATCTCGGATGCACCATATCCATATAGATCATAAGCTGCCTGCGGATCATAGAATTCATAATACGATGAACCTAATACATCCGTGGATCCTACACGTGCGAGGCCATCTGTAGCTGCATCCTATGGTGAACGATCTCTAGAAGTCTGTCGCCTATATGAAATTATATTTTCACAGACTCTATCAGCTCAGTACTGTGATCCCTATTCTGTAGCATCTGCATACTGGGATTTATCGGTGAATCAAAAACTATCCTGTGGCTGCACCTCATGAATTATAGTCTCTTATCCTCCACTCCCTCTCTGGCCATCAGATCCATGACCATTAGAATTGTCATCACTCTTCCTGATCTTTGAATCTGAGTGAGCTGACTTCTTCACTCTCGGTAATTGTCTTTTCTTTTTTGTCTTTTCACTGAGCAGTTGCCTGACCTCCCTTTATGTCCCTCTATGATGATTTTGCTGTGCTTGGGAGGATGGATGTCTTCTTTTGATTGAGATGACCAACCTCGTTTCAACATTTTTTTTTTCAAATCTTTAGGAGCAAGATTTTGAATACCGATACTGGTGGCCGTTCTGGCTGGCCATCGGCATGATTGGCATGGTCCCATACGGACTGGACCGCGCGAACCAACGAAGGAAGGGATGAACCGGGTAGGAGGAAAAGAGAGAAAGAGGGGAAAAGATGGGAAGAGAGAGAGAGGAGGGGAGGGAAGGAGATTGAGGCGGCAGAGACACCATCAGTAGCCACTTGAGGGTGCGTGGGAGAAAAGAAGAAGAGAGGGGGAAGAACTGGACCGTGGGAAAGGGCCGCAGTGGCCACCATGGCTCAGTGTCGTCCATGGGAGAAAAGAGAGGAGAGAGGGGAGAAGAATCGGACCGGAGGGGTCCCATGGAGAGGCCGTCAGAGGGCCTTCGACTGGCCATCGGACGCATAAACACCACCGTCAGCTCCACGGTCGTGAAATAGGGGAAAGCCTCCTGTTTCAAGGGCTTTTTTAAAAAATTCCGACAACAGATTTGCCAGCTTCACTATTTCTAAGCTTTTTTAAAAAAGCATTGAAATAGTGAAGCCAGCAACCGATTGCTGACTTCACTATTTTTAAATTTTTTAAAAAAGTTTTTAAAAAATGAAAGCGACAAACCAAGTACTGGCTTCACTGTTTTTTTTAAAAAAGATCGATGCGTGAATAGGGACGATCGCCCTTGTTCCGTGGCCACATCTCTGTCCGCGCTGCTTTTGTCATTCAGTGACCACAACGGCCATTTGGAGACCTCCGATCGCCCTCCACCATCCCATCCTCCCATCTCCAGCGGCCTCTCCTCTCTCTCGCTCATTGTGGCAGTCGTATCGGACGAACCGAGCCGCGAAGGCTTCTATGGCTCTCCGACGACCACAGAGGGCCACCGTCGGCCTTTCCTCTCCTCTCTCTTCCTCTGTTTTTCTCTCTTTCTTCTCTGACACTAGCGTGTGCTTTTTTTCCTATCAGAACCATTTTAGTTCTCCGTTGGTCCGATTCGGCACGTGCCAAACCATCCGATTCGGGACAGTTCTAAAATTATGTTTGGAAGGATGTCTCAGACATGGAATTACATGATGAATACTCTCCTATAGGCCCTCAGGCTGTGGCTAATCAGCTGGAATCTTACATAGTATTTCTATCTGCCTGTTCTTCTGGATCCATCCTAATCTCCTTAGCTATCAAACTGACTGGTTATAGAGGGCATCCTAGTCATCAAGCTTCGGCTCTTGCTGGCCTACAGGCCATTCAATCATCGGATCATTTCATCAAGAGCATAATCAACTATTGTCGGATCCATGTACTTCAGCTATACTTCCTTTGGATACATTTAGCCTCAATTTCAAATTATAGTAAACATATACAAGATGTTGAGGTGCTTCTATATCAAATAGTTTCTCTGCTTGCTATGGATGAGAACGAAAATTGACCAATTGCGCTCACAGCCACTAAAGAAGATTGTCAAGAAAGAATATGGATAACCACATCTTTCAAATTATTTGTGGGCTGTCCAAAATAAATCCACCATTCAGCTATAAAAATATTAAGCAAAATTATATATCAAATTGCATGAAATTAGTAGATATGTAATGTCAAAAAACTCTTATCATTATTGATATCTAATTTATCTGGATTCATCATTTTTTGCTTACGACAATTGATGAGAGTCCAAAGTTGTCTATCTTCTTTTTAAACTATTTCATCTATGAAAAATATATTTGTTAAGTTAATAAATATGTTATTGATTGAAGATCAGATTTAGTTAAATGATCACACCTCAATTAACCTAATATATCTCTTGCAAACACATAACGCAATTCTAGATCAGACGCCATCTTATATATCAGTTACAGAGAGCACTCAAAAACTCGTTATCCATATCATCTTAGGTATGGTATACTAGAACTTCAGATTTAGATAGTAAGCTACAAATAAATTTTATAAATGATTAAGTAAACTCATACAAGTACAAGAGCAAAAAAATTTTAGAGCATTCTTGATTTCTTGCTTACCTCTAGATGCAAGTCCCTACCCATTTGATAGTCCCATCGTCGCTCGATAATGCTGATGTATTTCTGGGCATGTTCGGATCTATCTTACTGATCTATTTTTTTTGTCTCTCCATCATGTAATATAAGAAGTCCATCTGGAAGTATCTTTCGCTATCTATAGTTCGAAGCACCGTATATAACGGCTTACTAGTCTTCACTATCTTATCGGTCCATTCAGAATGACTGACTCATCATCAAGTTCTTCACATGACTTCTTCAGTGATGGCCGTCGTATATCTGCTCTCTTGCTACTGGTACTAACAAACATCTGATGCAAGGCTGCTTTCTTGTCCAGAAGGCTATCAAGTGCTATATAATTTATAGCAAATCATATGACATCCGATCTCAAGATCTCTCTCTTAATGTATGTTTGCATCAGTAACAGGACCCATTCTGATAGTAGATGAATTTATTAATAGTCTGGGCTAAATCCGCTGCCTGCTATAGTTTACGAAATTTTTCAATATCCATCAACATGAGGTCGATGCAATGTACAGCACATGAGGTCTAGTAAATATGCGGTCACTGCTCCATTAGCAACTCTCTGATGGTCTTATACTGCGGTCCATTATCTGTAATGACCTACATGATATTCTACTCTCCTACCACATCATCTACTCCATTAGTCTAGAGGTAGCTACAGGCTGGGCGGCTGGTGCCGGTCCAAAATGGTCCGTACCAATAAACAGTAATGGGCCATGCTAGGCACAGCCCATACCGTCGTGCCATGCTGGGCCTGAGGTTCACAAGCCCAGGCTCGAGCACAGCATGAGCCCATTTAGGATTAGGCACAGCATGGCCTATGGGCTGTGCCTATGCTGTGCCTAGCCCAGCATGATGGCTTGTATTTTTTTTAATTATTCTTTTTTGAATTTTTGTATTCTTATTATTTGAACAACAAGCAATTCAATTATCAATAAAAATTTTGAGGTATTTTTTCATAATCTTTTCTATGTGTATATTTTAATTAAAACAACAATAAGTTATGAAACTTAAATAACTAACTTGAATAACTTATATTATTTCTTCTTTTCAATTATTGATTTTTTTTAATTCACAATATGTTTCATGTCACTTACTACTTAGTCTTTAATATTTCAATTAATTAATAACAAATTCTGAAACCTAAAAAAATAAACATTAACCTAAAAAATCTTATTTTTAAAATTTAACATTAAATAAAAAAATAAAAAATGGGCCTGATGGGCTCGGCACGGCCCAAGCACGTGCGTGCCTCAACGTGCCTAGCACGGCCTGTGTATATACGTACCTTGGGTTGTGCCGGGGGGGTTTGCTTAATGGGTCGGACCAAGCACGGCTTGTTTAGTTCTAGGCTCGCGCCATGGCACGGCCTGTTTAGTTCTAGGCTCAGGCATGGCCTGTTGGCCACCTCTATATTAGTCCGAGGATGTACATGACATCGTGCACCTTATCTAAAGTATTAATTGACTTATGAAAAAATATTTTTTCATCACAATATGTCAAGAAGTTGATAATGCTTTATCTGATAGGACTAGTCCAACCATCATACATCACCGTTAGTTCGTATGTGGGTCATTTATTCTCATAAAAAAAAATTCATCTCTATAGATCCTCTTGTTATTGTCAAGAAGCTCATTATAGATGTTCTTAGATCCCGAAGGATCTATACTTGGGTTGGCAACCTATATGGCTGAAATGATAGAGTGATAGTTCTTAATTTTGAATAAAATTAAAAAATAAATAACATCTAATGTATGTTCGTGGGCTTAAAAAAATATATGTAGTATCCATAATATGTTTCTATTTGGATCTAAGCTCAAATGATTTTTCAAATTTTTGAAATTAAAAAATATTTTTTGAATTAAATTTAATTATTTAAATAATAAAAAATATAATTAATTTAAAAATATAAAATTAGTAGTATATTTTAGTTAATTCAGAAGTATTATTTGAAGTATTATTAAACATGCAGAAATGAATCCATCGAGTAAGAAAAAGGGTCTAGATCATGATATTGATTGGAACTATGGCGAGATGCTCTCGGCTCGGCATCATTGGAAATGCAAATAATGTAAACAGTTCAAAAGAGGAGTGACGAGGTTGAAACAACACTTGATTGGTGGTTACCCCAATATAGCCATGTGCTGGAAATACTCCTAGGAGGTCTGGCACTAATGAAGTACTTCACTGATTTCAAAGCAGCGAAGAAAAGGACAGCAGAAGAGAGCGGAGGTGGACCGTGAGCCGCAAAACCATCTTCTATCACTCCAAAGAGTCAGAGGCCTCCGCTCCAGATGATGAGGTATAGATTGAGACTACCATTCAGATAAGTTTGGATGATCAATATCAGTTAGAGGAGATGGTCAGGTATAAAGGATGATTTGAACTATCATGCTATAAATCAACATTTGGCTCTGTGACCGTTAGATGAGAGTTCGAGTTCAGGAGGACGTCCTCAGTTAGGAAGACCGTCAATAGAGGCGGCACAGTATATCATCTATGCTGGAGGCTTTTGATGGTAGAAGAAAGTCCTCTATAGAGATTCTAGCATGAGCCACCATCCATGATTTGGATCCACAGAATTTCTCCAGTAAGGACTCAAAGCAGCAGAGGATTAATAGTATATTGAAGAAGGATAAGAAAAAGAATATGTGATGAGCTATTAGATCATAGTTTCATTTCAGCCATATTCCAGTGAATACAAATAGACATCAATTTTATGCTGAAAGTAGCTTGAATTATCCTAAACAATACTTTGATTTTACGGTTATTTTATGAATTTTAATTTTTTATAATTTTTTATTTAAAATATATTTTTTAATATTAAAAAATATATTAGTTAATGAAAATTAATGATTTTAGCGTCATTGTATAGATCGTCCAAAAATCTACAACATATAATGAAATCATACCAAAATTAAATATTTTGGCATGATGTCTTCCTATTTTTCTATTTATTGCCGATTGTCGGCCAAAAATACAAAAAATAAGAGTGAAAGTTGGATTATCTTGAATCCGGTTGAAATATCTTGATTTTTCGATGAAATCGTAGAGAATCTAGTGATTTGGAGCATTTCTTTTTTTTTTTGTCCTGTTTAAAAGTAAACAAATGAAGAGATAGAGAAGTAATGCTTCTCTGCCTCTTCGATATATAAAAGCTACCTACCCCCACACCCCACCCCCCACCCCACCCCACAGTGCCTGTAGGTTCGCTTACGAACCGACTCGAACCAGCCAAAACCATGCCAAACCGTGCAATTCAGAGTGGTATCGCACCGAACCGAGTGGTTCGGTGTGATATGGGTTGGTTTTTGGCAATTTCTTGAATTACAGGCTCAAATCGGACCGATTCCATACCGATCTGGTTCGGTATGGAGTGTACCAGATGGTTCGCTTGGTATGAAATTCTATGATGGTGGGGATGCCACCACTCCAGTCTAACATGCTTGCTATCCTAATTAGTAATCATATAGAGCATCTAGTATATTGTTTTCTTTTGATGTTTCACGTCTTTTTCTTAGAGGCACTAACTCATCAAGAGTCGAGCATTATCATGAGAGAACAAAATGTCTATTGGCATGTTTCCATGAGTCAACTTTAAGCTCTTTATTAACGGAGATTAGATTTTATATCATTTTTCAGTAAATGAAAATTTGGTTTATGAATAAAAAATGATTTAGTTTCTTGATTAACCTTACCATTTCACTAATGCTCGCCCTTTTTTACTTGTAGCTTTACTCAACAGAATAATACAAGACATCTGCCTGTGTTTTAATGTTTAACATTGCGCTAATTCTATAAATGATGCTATACAAGTAGTGGTTGGCCAGTTCATTTGATGGATGTATAAGATACTTTACAAGAATTTATTTTAGGTTTGTAAATGACCTATTCTTAGCTTTCAACATTGTCCATCCATAGTTGATTTTGTTTTGCTATCTCTGAGCTCAAATGGGCCACATTATGCTTAACTTTTGTCACACAATTGTTTTTCCAATTAATGGAACGATTATGCTCTCTTCGTTCAATAATTTACCATTGGTTGTTGGCTGTGACTCCATGCCATGTTCAGTGGTGAATTCTCTTGCCTCTTTCTGTAAAAGTAGATATTTTCCTATTTTTTTATAGATTCTGACACATTTTGGCTAGAAGTCTTCAGTTTGAAAAGAATCTGAGCTAATTTTAATCATCATTGTCCTGCAACAGCGTTAGTCTGTCATGAATTAGTGGGCTGTAGTTAATGTTGATAAATAATATACGATCCATATTATTTTTGGAGATATTTCTACGTAAAATGAGATGGTGTGATCCCATTATTGGTTTCTTGAATGTTTTGGCATTTTGAAATTTGAAGCTTCTTTTACATGCGTCAGTAATATTGTGGATATTTGTCATCTGTATGCTTGCGACCATGGCGGAGCCCTATATGTGATGATTATTTGTTGTCTTGTGGATTTCTGATGAAGATGTCTGTCATGAGATAAATCAAGAGAGGAAGTCATAAAGCTTTTGATGCACATGGCATAGAAACACATAAGAAGGCTAACCACTAGCACATTTTTTAGGAATACATTCAATGTTCCATAACTTGGGAGCAAACTGATGGTCATGGAAAAGTAGTTGCAGAAAGGAAGTGGTAGAACATTGTAGAAACAGCTAGTGTTATTGGCAAAAAAATTAGAGGTGCCAGCTTTACCGGTCGACTACTCTTCTAAGAAGCTAAAACTATATGAAGCAGGGTTGACCAAAGGATTGCTGATGAAAAGACATGTTTTCCGGCATAAACGATGGGAGTAAGTCATAAAGACCTTGACTCACATAGCATAGAAAGGCATAAGAAAGCTGCTTGCATGTTTTGTTTGGAGTATCTTGGATGTTCCAACACTTCAAACTGCTGGTTAAGGGGAAGTAGTTACAGAAAGAAACTGGAAGAATTTTGCAAAAATAGCTTGTGTTGCTTGTAAAATTCGAAAAGTGTCCTAATATTAGTGTTTAATAATTCTTCTAAGAAGCCAAATCTATGATGTAGGGATGATCAAATGCTTAAAGGAAAATTACAATTGTTTAATCTACAGTACTTCAAAGCATGGTTGTCATACCAATGCATACTATCACATATT
Source organism: Elaeis guineensis (assembly GCF_000442705.2). NCBI lineage: Eukaryota > Viridiplantae > Streptophyta > Magnoliopsida > Arecales > Arecaceae > Elaeis > Elaeis guineensis. The sequence continues at coordinate 53,605,137 of NC_025996.2, read as the reverse complement.
ATGCCATATTGGTACCGAACTGAGACTTAGTTTGGAGAGCGCATTGAGTATCAGTACGCCGAACTGAACCCATACTAGGCATACCGCACTATACCAGCATGGTATGGTGCGGATGATGTACTGAGACGGCAAACCTTGCTTCAAAGTCTAGGTAATGCTCTGCAAATACTATTTTGAAGTCGACTTATTTTGGACTTTGGTGCTTTTTTGGATATTCAATGTTGATGTTTGTCTTACAAAGTAGTGGGTCATCTTTTGCTTGTTTCTTTCCAAGACTGACCCAAATAAATTTAGTTAGGATTGGACCTGGTCATTTCTAGGGTAGTTCCAGATTGGCATTGGCTCAGTCCAACATTTTTGCAGCCTGAAGGCAGCTAAAGAAATGTGGTTGTTATCCTTTGTGTTTCTTATTGATTACCAAATTCTGGCTGTAAGACTTGAGGCTTCCAGATTTTGCTGATAAAGTAATAAAAGAAACAGTGAAATGTTATATAGAATAGTCCCAGAATGGCTAGCTGATTGGCTTGTTAAATGATTAGCAACATCCAAAGGTTGCCAAATTTGTAATAGACCCTTTTGAATTTCATAGTTATTTGTGATGAATGAAACTGAGCTTGTACATAAACTTACAGCCCTTTTTCCTTTCCCGTCACTAGAAAAATCTCTTTTCTGCAAGTGAGCATAGAAATGGCACCCGACCTACTCATTTACAGCCGATGCATTACCATTCATCTTCTCATGTATCAGGCATGCTGAACGATGGATGCCATGCATGGGTAGAAACGTGTCTGGCAGCATTGCCAATGGCAGAATGGGCACATGCTTGTAAATTTCTATGCATGTTTCTGGAAGAGGGCCTTTCCATTTTCTGATAGCTGTGTATTTGTTTTTAATGGAGAAGGGAGGCTTTATGTTCTTTTTTTCCTCCTCTCATATTGGTTTCAGACATAAAATTTTGATGTCTAGCACATGGCTGTGCAGCTGTCCAGCTTCTTGTTTCTGTTGGTTGGTTCATCGGTATTGAACCAATGTTGCCTAGCCAACTGCATATAGAGCTTTGCAAGAAGGGAAAAAAGTAAAAGAAATCCGGCAAAAACTTTTTATTGCATTTATGCTTGAGCTTGTCATGATATTGCGATGGATAATGACATCCTCTGCTGTCGATTTATGATTCACATTCTAAGGAGTTATGTATTGTTCTTTCTCCTGTCATCTCTGCAGTTGTGATGAGCGTATCCAGAAGATTCAAAGCATCAAAATGATGGAAGGAATCTTCACATGTGCTGCTGCTCACTGTCTTAAGTCATTCCTCAAGAGAACTGAATTTGAATCTCATATCCATGAAATCCATGCTGACCTTCTTCAGCCAAAGTAAACAAGGAAGGAGGCAATGAGACTTCTGAAGCTTTCAACATGGCAGTGAGTCTTCTGCTGATCCTCAGAAAGTATCCTTGCTGCCGGAGTCTTCCTCTGCCAATGCTCCACTGAGGCCAGACTTTTCACCAAATTCAAGTTCCCAGCTTGAGGATCATGAAGAAAGAACTCGGCGCCACCCACCCCCAAGGCCACCACTGCAGCCAAACCCTGCCCCATTTCACAGCTGGCAACAGCACCAGCCAAATGACATGCAGGCAGAAAACAATCACCCTCAGAGCTCTGATAGGCTCTCCAACTGGTACCATCACCCTGAGAACTTTGGGAGCCAGACTGTTGGTCCTCAATACCAGCGAGGTTCTGACCAGTTTCCTCCAGACAAACAAGCAGTAGTACCCCTTGAAACATCACTCTCCAATCACCCACCTCTGCCTCAGCACCTGGCAAATTATCCAATGCCCATGAATGCCAACCAAGCCCCAGGGCAAAGACAGTCAATTAGCTATCCTTCACTTCCAACAGAGATAGCTCAGCCATACTACAATGCTCCTTATGAGGTGCAGCGGCTGGAGAGTGGATCAGAACAAGGGTCAGTCTTAGGGGTTCTACCAGTCCCGACAGGGACAATAAGCTTTCCAGACAATTGTCCTCCCCCGTGGAGCATGGGTCTTACAGGTATGCCTTTTCAACATCTGCCAGTCAATAAGGGAGTTCCTGAAGGCTTTACAAACCCTACAGATCCTCAGGGAGGAGTCCCATTATACCAACCAGGTGATTTTGGTCCATTGCTAGGTTTGCCACTGTACCCACCTCTTCCCAGTAAAGAATCGCAGCTGCAAGGAGGTTATGCTGATCACAGTGATGGAAAGGGAGTTTCGGTGCCACTGCACGCAATGTCTCTTCCGCCACCACCCCCACTGGGCCCACATCCATCACAACAACCTGCTAATAGACCCAAGTTCTCCAGTCCTAATGATTCTAGCCGAGATGGTCGAGGCTATAAATAGCAGAACAATAAACGTGGATTTGGAAATGGCCAAGGCTTGTGTGTGCTGTCATCTAATACATGTTGTCCTTGAGGACTTCCATTTTGCTCACATGTTAGCACTTTATTTATGCTCGGTTAAGTGCTCTGGTCTATATTTTGTCTCTCTTGAGGGTCTTAGTTGCTTCCATGCTGAGTTTCATCGGATGGGCAGTATCTTTGGCTCCCTTGGGGATGCACAAGCTTCCTTACCATGTTGTGTGGTGCTGTCATAAACTTGTTTCCTGTGTAGGTCCAAAATTTCTCTCTGCTTAAACCTTGCAGCATCACAGAGCTATAGGGGGATTGTGGACTGCAGAGGAAAATGGATTAAACATTTAAGGGGGTCTTCGCAGTGCAGGCTACATGCAATAGTATTAGACAGTTTTCATAGGTGGCTAAGATTTAAAGGTGCGTCATACAATGGAAAATTCGTGAATATAATTGATGATATGAACCCAAGGGGCATACAGTTTTCAAGTAGCATATAATGGAGGCCTGTGTCTAACGGTCACGTATCAAAACATTCATGGATAAGTGCTTACGTCTTATAGAAGATTGTCAAATGTCATCATACAAGCTGCTTATAGAGGACATATTGTATGAAGGATTAAACGAACTTGTTGCGTTGTATGTGAATCTAACAAACAAATTTTGTGGAGGACATATTGTATGAAGGATCAGAGGAATTTTTTTCATTGTATGTGAATCTAACAAACGAATTTTTTTCGTTGCGTGTGAATCTAACATCAATGGCTGATGCCAAAATTTTGAAGGGTTAATAGATTTACAAGGCTGTGGGTGGCTATAAAGCTTATCTAATTGGTTGAGATTTAGCTCCAACTAGGGAGTGCAATTCTTCATAATTTTCTAGTATGTAACAAAAGGCCTAAACAAAGAGGAAAGCTGATTCCTCTAATAGAATAAATAAAATAAAGGGATTTTAACACTCGGCCCATTAGTGAACCACGCTTAAATTTTAAGCCTCGCTGACTAATTTTATAACTTTCAGTCCATTTTTAATAGGGGTTTTAACTTTCAGCCCTCATGAGACAAAAGTGTCCCCAATTCAATACAATACTTTCTTCCTAAAAAAAGATTTTCCATCTCCCTAGTTCCCTCCTCCCCGACGAGTTTGCTTTGGCGGGCAACGGCTTTAGCGCTATTCTCTGACCTTCTCTTCGATCGCAACGATGATGGAGGGGTGGATGCAGGTGGAGGCAAGGCCAGTGATAATTTTTTTCTCTTTCTTTTCTCTTTTTTTTCTCTTTTTTCTCTCTCCTTACGGTCATCGGACTTATTAGATTGTTTTCTATAATTCTTTCTTTTTTAGACCAATTATAATGCACCTGAAATACACATGGCTGCTAAAGATTTTGGATAAAAGGCTATTTAACTGAATTTTGGATACTAAATATTCAAAATTGATTATCTACTAGTTCTAGGAAAATGGTTTTTACAAGAGAGGATTGTGGCTTGCTTACTGGTACAGCTCAAGTGTTTTCGGGATTGGGAAATAATCCTAATTGTAACAACCTAGGATTAGGAAGACGCTGCCAAGGTTAAGAGTGAGGAAACCATTTAACAGAAAAATATTATTAGGAGAATTATGAGAGTTAAAAAGTTGAGAATATTCCTACTTTTATGTAGTGTTGGGATTTTTTTAATAAACACTTGTCAGAGAACTCTTTTATTATTAAAATTTTTTATTTATGAAGGATTTTATGTAGGTTTTAAAAGTAGGAAGGCCTCTATGGTAATGAAATATTCTTTTCAAAACAAAAGTCATATTTTTCTCCATATGTATTTTTTTGAAAAATTATTTGATTCATATGCTGAATATTCACCCTTTGGTTGTGGGTTCAACCCATCTTACTGAATTTTTGCATAAAACGTAAAAAAATGTGGATTTGCAAATGCATTATTTCAGTCCAGATGTGTGACAATGTTACACAAATCTTTTTTATCTCAATTAAAGTATTGCCATCGTAGACTGGTGTGTTTTAATTAGGAGAAAGGCTCAAAGTTTAGAGAGGAGGCTTCTGGAGAATTTGGATGTTAGTTGTGAGAAAATGTTTTGAATGCTCACTTTGTTTAATGACTTAGTCTGAAATGTGGCTACAAATAATTATCATTTGATATGGCTGACCATCAATGGATGGACTGTGGTTAGTCAATGATGATTTTGATGGCATGAAAGCATGAATTTTTTAAAGGAACATTGTTAGGATGTGTATAACTTATTGTATATTGTCCACTTCATACTTTATTTTAGAATTATTATTTCTAAAATAGAATTGTGCTTCTCTAGCAATGGCTTTGCATTCACAATTTTCTTTCAAGATCTTTTAAGTTAATTTTGATTGATATATATTTGTAATATTACGATGATGTTTCTATATATATTGTTTGAATTTGATTTATAATGTAATGTTACAATGGCTAGTTCAAGAAGAGGTAAAAAATTTGTATTGGCCCAATGAATATGACGAATGGAAGTGCTACTTCCGCCAACTTCCACCACTATGTCGAGGTTATGGATAGACTTATGGAGTTTATATCTAAAGAGCAGAAGGTAAGAGTGGCTGCTACTCCATTTGGCCATTTGCTTTGGTTTCCATACACCAAGCAGAGAAGGCCATTATTGGATGCATTGCTCTACTTCTGGGATGATGAGAAGGAGGGCTTTAGATTTGGTAAGGTTATGTTCCTTTTATGAGGATCGATATTGTCCTCATCTTTGATTTGAGGGCCATGGATGATAAGGTTGAGTTGTATAGGGAGGGGAGGGTTCAGTCAGACCTCATCATCTGATTTTTTGATGGTGACCACAAAAAGACCATTAGAAATTTAGTTAAAAATAAATTGATGTATCTTGTTGGGAAGTCCGGATTGCAAGATGTGGAGGACTTTATTAAATGTTGGATTCTTTATGTTTTTGTAACTATCCTCTTCCCAACTATACACTATCATGTTCCTAAAGCATTATGTCTATATCTTGATGATTTGACCATGTAGAATCATATAGTTGGGATCTTATAGTTTTTTCTTTCTTCGACAGTAAATCTCTAGCCTAACAGAGAGTATATGCATAAGGAAGACGATTTGAAGAAGCTCTACTGGGTACATGGACGGATGTATGGTGGCTTAGTGGTAAGCTTATCTATGTTTACTTTCAATTTAATTATCTAAGAGTTGATTTAATATGATATACAGTTAATTTAGCATGATACATAGTCTAGTATAGTACATAGTTAATATAGAATGGTACACAGTTAATTTATTATAGTACGCAGTTAATCTATTATAGTATATAGTTAATTTATTATGGTACATAGTTAATCCATTATGATACATAGTTAATTTATTATGGTACACAGTTAATTTATTATGATATATAGTTAATCTAACATTATTTTGATATGGTACATAATTAATCTATCATGGTACATAGTTAATCTAATATTATTTTGATATGGTATACAGTTAATCTATTACAGTACAGTTAATTTATTATGGTACATAGTTAATTTATTATGATATATAGTTAATCTATTATGGTATACAGTTAATCTATTATAATACATAATTAATCTAACATTATTTTGATATGATATATGTTAGATTTGTGTCCTAAAAGTCAATTATTAGCTGACACATTATGTAATTTTAGAGCTTAAACTTATATTTATAATATTTTTTATCAATAAAGATTTTTTATTACAATCATGTTTATGTGTCATGATTTATTCTAAAAATTAACAAAGAAATTTTTGTATATTCTTAAAGTGTTGAAAATTTGAAATATACATTAATTAGTAGTTAATTTCTAAATACTCCCGATCAAAAGATCGTTACGGAGGACAGTGATCAATCCATTCAAGATCGATGCATAATTCACCTTCCTTATGGGCAATGAGTCTCGGATCTGCAGTATAGAGACACTGGTGTGAAGGTGCGGATGGTTGTTAGAAATAACTTGCACTGAGCATGACCAATATGAGAAACCATATAGATGTCTACTCACTCATCAGTAATTTTTTCAATGCTGTTGTGGTGTGAGTGGTCCTTTGACCTGCGGTTCATTGGCTATTCACAGTGGGGCTACTGAGTTTGACTGCATATTTCTTGGTCCCTAGCCATTCGGATCTTTACTGTGTATGTTGGCTACAATAGGTTCAGATTTGCTGTTTGGAGTAGGATGTTCTAGATGGAATCTATCGAACTTGATAGAAAAGAAGAAATCCTATGCGATTTGCAAGACTAAGTTCAGAAAGTCTTTGGCCAAAGCAAGTATGCATACTGAAAAAAATTTCATGGGATTCACAAATAAACTCGAGTCAAGCCAATCTTGCATATGATTGACAATGGGGTCTGACGAGTTCTCCATGACCTCCATCAAGTTGGAACTCATGATAGAAAGACTGAATCATACGATAACTGCACAAAGGATTCATATTTTCATTCTACTGAATTGCCACTACATACTGCTAGGTATCATTGATGGATTGTGGGACTCATCGGGCATCATCTTGATGATCGATGACCCTCGAAGGATAGAATTGAAAATATTTCAATCCATCGAAAAGAGTTTCAATGATATTGTGATTTTCAATCCATCGAAAAGAGTTTCGATGATATTGTGATGAAAATCATAATATATCTCATTATCAGATAGAATGGAACATATGGGGTCACACATTAAAGATTTAATCTTAAATTAATCAATTAAACTTATGAAGTTCTAATTGGATTAGGGTTTATTAAAATCTTAATGGGTTTAAGAAAATTATGCTAACATATGGTAAAACCTAATTCTTCTCGAACTTCGATTGGATCAAGTCTATTGCCTTGAACCTAACCTAAATCCATTGAGATTTTATTAGATGCCTAATTATGAGCCCAAGAGGATTAGATTAAGTCAATTAGTTAACTAAATTATCTCCTCATTATCTCATTATCTCCTCATTATCTCCTATGTGTGTGTGGAATAATTGAAAAGGAGGGTGCACCTACCTCTCTTTTGGGCAGGACCAAAAGGTGCCAATCCCCTGAATAATGCAACAGGGCCCACCCCCTCTTGTGGATGGATGTGGAAGAAGAGAGAGAGAGGCCACGCCCTCTCTTTTGAGCAATGAAACCCTAAGGGGGTGCCAAAGTTGGCGCCCCATCTACCTGCCCTATATAACATAAGGCGCCCACTCAGATTACCTTATCTGACTAGGGCACCCCATGTGCTTACCAAAAAGGGTTGATAACCTACCAATTAAGTCTGATTTTAATGAAAAAAAATAGATTAAAAAGGTAGAAATCCTTATGAGATAAGGATGTGCTCTTTTGGGTCAAGGTAGAATCTATTTAAAAAGGTCTCTTAGGATTTTAGTAGAATTTTGTGAAACAAGAATTTCTCTCTCCCTTCTCCATGCCACACCCTCTCCCTCTTGTCTTTTCCACACCCAAAGATTGGCCGTCCCACCTTTCTACATGCAAGAGTTGAGGAGTTGTTCATCTACAGCAAGAAATGAAGAGAAAAGGCTGCAAATTAAAGAGTTGATTTCACATTCTAGATCAAAGAGTTGATCAAGATTTTAAAGGCTGAGATCCTACTTGGAGAAGAAGGATCTACTACAAGAAGATTGATTCAAAGTTGATCCCGATGGATACCTGTAGAGGTCGGACACGTGTGCTGCTCGAGACTTTCGAATCAGAGATCATGATAGCGGTGAATTTCTATCCGCATAAAAGTATTGAGATTTGATCTCATCTTTAATTTTATTTTCAAGTTATATGCTTGTCTTTACTCTGGGACTTGGGTAGGATTAGATATGATCTAATGCATGTAGGATTAAAAGATTAACCCGTTTATTTTTCCACTATGATTAAAAAAATTTTTGAAATCTATGCATGCATCCTACCCGATTTTCTAACAGTATATAATTAGATTTTTTTAAATATAATGCTTATATTGCTTTATTTATGCAGGCATGGCTATTAAGCATGCCAATAGTCTACTTGAAAATCATAAACCACCATTCATTTATCCCCATCTCTTACATTGGAGCAACATCCTGTTCCCTCACAAGGTGGAGAGATCACCAAAGCCATAAAAAAATAAAAAAATTGAGATATTAACTTTGATATCTATCATACATATTTTAATTGATGTCTAACTTAATTTTTTTGTCATTGTCAAGTGATCAAGAGGATAGAGCCTAAGGAGGATGAGTTGCACCTTCTGTCACAAGGAAAGCCACAGGGGTTGGCTTCCATGTAGGGCAGGCACATACATAATCTAGATTTTTTTATTTATTGTATTTCATATTAGTTATATAACTCATATAGTATTTTTTTTTATTTGGCACACACATGCTATGTGCTGGCACACAATAAAGTTCACCCTGCACACACATATAATATCATTGCACACAATTGATATTTTACTACATTCTTTTTTATTCTTTGTAGTATGTAATTGTCTTCATGTGGCATACACTTATTTTTGTTTGGCATACAGCTATTATATGCTAGTATGCTGTTTGGCATACTACATTTAAACAGCACACTTTAAATTTTACTATGTAGAAACACATGTAGCTCCTCACTGTATATTATTTATTGCATACAATCTTTAAGATATTTTATGATATTTAGATTCCATCATCTAGCCAGCCAAGATGATATCCAATTCATGCTTTAGAGACACATATCGCAGTGGTTGAAAGGTCCTTGATTTATAATGATTTCCACTTAGAGGACTCTAACCCATCAAGGATGTCGCAATGGAGGATGCATGGATTCTTGCCTTTGATAAAAGGCTTTTGTGCATCGAAAAGATGCTCCATGACAAGGATTTCGATATTCACATCCTTTATGTGAATACTCGATGGTCACATTGACGATCATCCTTCACAAACATAAAATCTCTGTAATTTGCAATGTAAAAATTATGAATTGTATCTCGAAGTATTTTAACATCCTTGAATTCTTGACCTACACTATCTATAGAGCTCTTTCAAGAATCCAATATATTTCTTGGATTTGGTTCATCTTCAATAGTAGCTCTTATTTCTTCGACTACTCAAATGAAATTACTCGAGCAGACAAATGAGAAAAAATGAGATGAATTACTCTTCTGATAATTTTTAGAATAATGTATATGTTCAGCATTCTGGGATGGGCCACTATCCTTTTTATACCAAAAGATCATTCTTTTAATATATTACCTCATGTTGATTATCACATTAGGCGATCCGATCTAATTAAAAAAAAAAATATTAAAATAAACTACAAATAAATTTTGTATTACCTCATGCTGATTATCACATAAGGTGATTCAGTCACCAATGCAAAATGATATACAACCATATCAAAAATTATAGCTTTTAACTTTAGATATATTTTGTATATATTCCTAATATCCTTATCCACTGTGAGCGTAATGAGCATTCTTGAATTGTTAGAAATATAGAATTTTATATCAACCATTATAGAAATAAATGCTTCCATCTCTGGACTATTTTATTGAAAATATAATTGAGAGTTGTATGTCATGAAAATAAAATGATATGAATTTCACAGTCATAAGAGCATACAGTCATAAAAATAGGATTTTCAATATCCTTACAATCTATAACTGTTAGAAATCTAGATGAAATCTTTTAAAAAGCTAGATTTCTTTTCAAAGATCATTAACAAAAGTTTGTTACAAGAAGCTCTTCCACAAATAGGAAAGATGTTTAGGACTTGGACAAGTTAACGAAATAGGAAGAAAGGTTTTTCCTATGAAAGAGAGATTTAGTATGACCTATCAAGGATTTAGCCACACCTAAATTTTAGTATCACAATAATATCACCTGAATCAAATGGAATTCGGAAAGGCCAAGAAGGATATCTGAATGGGGTAACTTTGACTTTTTAAAAAGACCCAGAAGAACACCTAAACAGGGCAACTTCAACAACTATGATTTCCAATCTTAGGCAATGGGATTCTACAATAAGACGTCCAAAAAAATATAAAACCATGGAATGGAGAATGTTTCCAAAAAAGGAGTCCCGATCAATGGATACGTTGGACATTTTTTTTAAAGTAAAATGGCACCAAAAGAACATTGTATTATGATAAGACTAAAAAGAGGAACCAGAAGTTATAGTTTTATTCAATGGAGATTCTTTGTTAGAGTGACGTCAAAAAGGAGATCGAAAATTAAATTCCCATAAAATATAAGATGACAATACCCTGTTCAGGAAAGTTGGGAATGCCTCGTATGCCCTTTCCCACCTGCAGCATCGACTAATGCAAGGATGGCTATTGACTGAAACTAGCTTCCCCTACCTTCGAAACAAAAATGACACACTCCATCCCAAGGCTACTTTTCCATCTCTCCCTTCCCCCTTTTCCGTCACCTTCTACCAAGTGAACGGTTTGGTTGTGTTTAAAGCAGAACCACTGATCCACGCTCGAAAGGATACAGATAAAACAAAAATTAACCATCCAGATAGAAACTCGCCAAGAAAGACAACTTCTGACAATATCTGTTGTGCTCACTCATAAGGTTATTTTAAAGTGTTGCCTTTACTCCCTCATACTCCATGGGAGTACCTTTCTCAGAGAGATGGGGAACTTTGGGGTGGGAATGCAGGCATGGAACACACAAATATACACCTGAAACTGGTTGAGGATGTGAAGGAAGAAGATATATCTCTTCGTTGTTGAAGGTTGAGGGTCGCACTCCGGGTCGATCAAACTTGGCACAACGGAATTTTAAAATTTTTTACGACCCGGCACCTGAAACATAGATCAAAAAAATAGATCATTATTCAATATTCAGCATATATTAAAATAATTGGAACAATACTCATCACCTTGTGTGCGACGATGATTTCCACGATCCGATGATCGTAGTATGGTTGAGGTCCGTTGTTGAGTCATGCACGTGCTCGACCTCTACGGATATCCACTCGGACTTCATCTAGGACGCTTTCTCCAGATCTGATCTGCTACTCCAAGATGGATCAGGAGCTCTCGATCAGCGACGATCTGATATTTGAGGTAGCTGTCGGATCAACCTTTGATGCAACCTTTCTCCTTTCTTCGATAGGACAGTGCATGAACTCCTTCAAGCGAACAAGGAATCAGCCCAACACCTTTGGGCGTGAGGTATGGAGGAGTGTACTCTAGGCATGTGATATGGAAGAGAGGAAGAGGTGGAGAACTAGCAGGATTTTAGGGTCTAAAAATAAAAAATACCAAACCCTTTACAAGGGGGGTTTTTATAAACCCTTAAACTCTAATCCATGGAACGGCTCCCATTTGAATTCCCATTTCAAATGGTGCCGTCCCAACAACCTAATCCATAAGGTGTCGGCCCTTAAAGTTCTCCATGTAGAAAAGGAGGGGCGGAAACTCTCTCTTCATTTCTTCGGGATTTCTTCGTACAACATTTTGCACGAGAAAAATAGATAGGGGTTGGGAGTTATTCGATTGAATTTAGATAGGATCTCATCCTAACCACTGTTTTGAATTTGAACTTTTCAAATTCAAAATTTAGCTTTAAATGGATAACTCCCTAACAACTTAATTTAAATTTGAACACTTCAAACTTAAATTTAAATGGAACAACCTCTTATCCTCATCCCTTATCCACTAGGGCGTGCCCCCATTTGACATTCAAATGGGACGTGCACCCCTTCATTCTCTCGGGAGAAATAACCGATAAAAAAGTGGGGCACCAACACTTGGTGCACCTCCTCCATATCCTTCCTTTAGGACAATAACAATTACCCATTCAAAATTGAATGGGTAACATCATGTCCAAGTAACTTCCATGTCCAGAAACCACCTTTTGAATTTGAATCAAATTTAAATTCAATTGCAGGACCAACTATTGATGCCAAATTAAGAGCCCAATTGGATTAGGCTTAACCCAATCTCATAAGGAAACCCAATCAGAAGAAATCTGGGTCAAATCATATGCTAGCATGAATACCTTAGACCCAATTGGACCAATTGAGTTCAATAAAACAATCCTAGACCAAAATCCTTTGTTGTGTGATCCCATAGGTTCAATTCTGTATGGTAATGGGATATGTTGTGATCTCTATCATTAACATCATTAAAACTCTTTTAGATATATAGGAACTCTTTTCAATTCAGCCAATTAGAATTATCGATCATTGAAATAATTCTAATTGATCTCACAATCCATCAATGATATCTAGTAGTATGTAGTGATAATCCATCAGAACTGAATAAAAATCTCTAGATGCAGTTACCATGTGATTTGGTTCTTCTATCATGAGTCTCGACAAAATCGAGATTAAGGCAAACTCGTCAAACCTCATATCCGTCATATGATAGAATCATTCAATTCGAGTCCGATGTGAAATCCAATAGAAACACCTTTCTATCTTTTACATTGCCATGGCCATGGGCTTATGGACTCAATCTCATGATCTATATAAGACTACTCTATGAAGTTGATAGATTTCATCTTAGTGTAATCCAATTTTTACAATGAAGATACTACAGCCAACATACACTTCAAGGCACCATATGACTAGAAGATCGAGTTATAGTATAGTCAAACTACAGCACCCTCAAGATGAATTGCCGATGCACCTCAAGTCAGAGAACTAATTCACACAACCGCAGCTATGAACAAGTCAACGATGAAAAGATAAAATTCTTGTGACTGTTCGTGATTGGTCACGCTCAGTATCCTTGTTCTTAACAAGCACTTGTACTTTCGCTTCAGTATCTCCATACCATAGATTTAAGACTCATCTACCCAAAAGAAGCAATCATGCACCAATCTTCCAGGTCAATCACCGTCTCCATAATGATCCTATGATCGAAAGTAATTTATGAGTTAACTAAGATTAGCATATGTCTTAAATTTTCAACTCTTGAGAATATGTATTATCTTACCCATTAACCCAATGGACGATTCACAGATACTTTAAATATAATGTGAATGAAAATAATCTAATTTTTATTAGTATCAAAGTCAAATTACAAATTATGTCCTAAAAGTATTTTATAAGTGTCAACCAATTGACTTTTAGGGCATACATCCAACAAACTCCCACTTGACCTAAAGCCAATTGGATACAAATCTAAGTCCCATCTTCTTAAGGTGGGCTTCAATCTTTTGCTGACTCAATTACTTCATCAGTGGGTCAACCACGTTGTCCGCAGTATCAACTCTCTTGACCTCGACGTATCCTTTTTCGAGGTAATCGTAGATGAGATGAAATTGCCGCTCGATGTGTTTGAATTTCTGGTGAGACCTCGACTCCTTAGCAAGGGTTATGGTGCCATTGTTGTTACAGTAGAGAGAGACGGCATTTGATGCCATCACTCCAAGTTCTCCAACAAATTTCTTAAACCAACATGCCTCCTTCGCAGCCTTCAATGCGGCGATATATTCTACTTCCATGCTGGAGTCTGCAATCAGAGTCTACTTAAAACTCTTCCAACTGACAGCGTCACTATTGTATAAGAAAATACTTTCCAATGTCGACTTTCAGTCATCGATATCAGACATGAAGTCTGAATCTGTATACTCCTGCACTTTGAGTTCTCCATTTTCAAAGATCAAAAACATATCCTTAGTCATTCTCAAGTACTTAAGGATATATTTTATAGAAGTCCAGTACTTTTCGTCTGGATTCGACTGATATCTGCTTGTGACACTCACAGCATAAATGATATTAGATCGTACACAAAACATAACGTACATGAGACTCCCTATAGCCGAAGCATAAAAAATCTTGCTCATGTGTTCAACCTCTTTCATGTGTTGAGGCACATCGTTTTGGAGAGATGAATATTATGCATGAAGGGTACAAGATCCCTCTTGAATTCTCTATGCTGAACCTTTTCAGCACCTCCTCAATGTACATCTTCTGTGGCAATTTTAGCATCCTCCTAGACCTATCTCTATAGACCTTGATCCCCAAAATGAAGGATGCCTCTCCTAGATCTTTCATAAAAACTCTTTAGACAATCAAACCTTGATCGAGGTCAACATGAGAATATCATTCTCAATTAGAGGATATCGTCCACATACAATACGAGAAAAGTAATAGCACTCCCACTGATCTTCTTGAAGACACACGACCCCTCCTTGTTCTTGATGAAATCAAATGATTTGATTACATCATTGAAATGAGCATTCCAGCTTCAAGATGCTTACTTTAGTCCATAAATGGATCTTTACAGTTTGCAAACCTTGTGATCGCTATCACTAAAAGTGAAACCAAGCGGCTATTCTATATAGATATCTTCCTCAAGATATCCATTCAGAAAAGTCATTTTCACATCGATTTGTCATATTTCATAATCGAAATATGCTGCAACGGCAAGCAGTGTGCGGATGGACTTAAGCATGGCAACGGATGAGAAGATTTTCTGATAGTCAATCCTTCACACTGACTATACCCTTTCACCACGAGCCTAACCTTAAACGTCTCTACCTTTTCATCTACATCTATCTTTTTTTTGAAGATCTATTTACACCCAATAGGTACAATACTTTCAAGTGGATCTACTAAGATCTAGACTTGATTTGAGTGTATTGAGTCAATTTCTGACTTCGTTGTCTCTAATCATTTTTCAGAGTCAATATCTGATATCATTTTATTGTAGATCTTGGGGTCATATCCATGTACCCATTTTCTATGAGAAATATTTTTTCTACATCCTCTGAAATAATACCGAAGTACCTTTCAGAAGGACGGAAAACCCTACTAGACTTATAAGGTGGAAGAGGAAGTGTGTGGATCGGCTCTGACTGAATAGATTCTTTAGGTTCCAAGGCTCGTTGCTCTTTAGAGACTTTCTCTTCGAGTCTAATCTATTTTCCCATGCTTGAATAAATTATTTTTCAAGAAAAACTACATGTCGACTCACAATCATATTGTGATCTTCTGAAAAATAGAAATAATATCTCAATAATTCTTTGGGATATCCAATAAAATGAGCTCCAAGCAACTTGATTTCTATCTTGTCCGTCTGTTGTCATTTGACATGGACTAAACAATCCTAAATCTTGAGATGACTTAGACTCAATTTTTACCATGCCATATCTCATATGATGTAGTAGGAACGGTTTTAGATGGAACCCTATTCCATATATATATGCAGTCAAAATATAATATCTCCAAATAAAATCAGGAAGGTCTGTGAAACTCATCATGAAACGGACCATATCTAATAAGACCCGATTTCTCCATTCTGAAATCCTGTTGACTTGAGGCATTCCAGACGGAGTCCACTGTGAGATAATTTTATATTCCTTAAGATAATCCAAAAATCTCCACTAAGGTATTCACCTCCTTGATCTGATCGAAGAGCCTTAAGAGCTTTTTGGTTTTTTTTTTACTTCATATTTGAATTCTTTGAACTTTTCAAAGACATCAGACTTGTGACGCATAAGATACACATGCCCATACGTAAAAAATCATCCATAAAGATAATGAAGTAGGTAAAATCTTCTCTGACCAGCACATCAAATGGACCGCAAACATCAAAATGCACCAGAGCAAGTAACTCTATGGTCCTTTCTCCATGTTCCACAAAGGATAGCTTGATCATTTTGCCTTGAAGGTATGATTCACAGATCATACCCATACTATGAAAAATCATCCATAAAGATAATAAGTAGACAAAATCTCCTCTAATTAGCACATCGAATGGACCGCAAACATCAGAATGCACCAGAGCAAGTAACTCTATGATCCTTTCTCCATGTTCCACAAAGGATAGCTTGGTCATTTTGCCTTGAAGGTATGATTCACAGATGGATATGACTCGAAAGTCAACGGACTCAACAATCTAATTTTCTCCAATCTGTTAATCTTGTCTTCTACAATGTGACCTAGCCTAAGATGCCACAATATTTTTCATTCACATTATCTCTAGGACATTTGGAGCCTATAGCATTCACATTTAGCTCGACACAATGAATAGAAATATCAACATGTAACTGAAAAAGATCATTGATAAGAAAATATTTCTAACTTTATTATTTTCAATAAATAATACAATGATCCTTAAAGAAACTAATTACATAGTCTTCCTACGTTAAACAAGATACAGAAATCAGATTTCTAATTGCGACAAGTACAAAGTAATAGTTTGTCAAAATCAAAATATTCTTCGATGGTAATGTAGAGGGTAGATTTTCAAACTACAGCAGTAACTTTTGCTCCATTTTCGACGTATAGGATCATTTCGCCGTCCCTCAACCTCCTACTATCCTCAAGACCCTATAAAGAAGTGAACAAATGAGCACTAGATCCAGAGTCAAGCATCCAATTGGATGTAGAAGAAACTGTCAAGTTTGTTTCTATGATGAGCATACCTTCAGAAGGTCTACCTTTTTTCTTTTTCAATGTTGTCAAGCGGAAAGTTTCCGCTTCCAATGGCATCTTTGTCACCATGGAAACACTTTCCTTTTTCGATGGCCTTCTTCTTCGGGACTGCCTTCTTCTCCTTCTTTCTCTTCATCTTCTGTTTTTTGCAGATTTTTTTTTTTTCAATAGACTTTTTCTTGAAAAAATTTGCTCCACAGCAAGTACAGAGCCCCTTGAACTCTTCAAGATTTCCTCGGTTGTAACTAGCATGTTGACCAACTCATAGCTGATGCACTGGATCTTATTCGTATGGAAGTTTATTATAAACTGTCCATATAATCAGTCAAGGACTGCAGAATGAGATCAACCTGCAAGTCCTTATCCATGGACAACCCGAGCTTCTTAAGCTCCTCGAGGTCCTTGATCATTGTCAAACAATGATCATGGACCGACTGTCCATCATGTATCTTCACTTTAAAGAGTCACTTGGACACTTCATAGCGAGCTGCATGGCTCTGTTCACCGTACAACTCTTACAGGTGAGCCAGCATTTATCTGATGGTCCTCATATCCTTATGTTGGTGTTGTAATTCATTAGACATTGATGCCAACACATAGCACCTAACCTTATTGTCATCGTGCAAACACTTCTCATGAGATGCTCTCTGACAGTGGTCGAACGGTTTGGGAGAGGGAGAAGATCTTGGTCAAGGACATAGGTCAATTTTTCAGAACTCAAAATGATTTTCATGTTTCGAAACCAATCCTTAAAATTCGATCCGATCAACCTATTGGTTTTAGGATTCTAGATAGGAGATTAGAAGCAGACATTGTTCCTGCAGAGAGTCAAAAATTTTAATTAGATTTTGTAATTAACCAATTTATTTAAAAATTTTATTTGTAAAATAAATTAAAGCTCTCACTATTTTTTCGGTTCCCCACACTCTCTTGGAAGAGAAGTGAAGATCTCTACGATTAAGAGTCTTAAGTGGGTGCTATGGTCTCACCAATTGACTCACCACCTTATCTAACAGTTATTGGTGTTGGATCAATTAATAATTGGACAACTCTTGTCCAGTATTTCTCCAAACACATTGCAGCCAACTTTGGTTCTAATTCATGAGCTTCATCGTGTCTGAAATATTGGCCCACTCCTTTGTTAAGTCAGACCCATCATTTGTGCGAAATGATCCATCATTAAGACTCTCACCATATCCAAATATTAAGCCTAACCCATCTCCAATTCACAGCATCTCATACCTAATAGTCATGGTTGCGTCTTTTGGTGCAACTGAACCACTGATCCGATGAGAACAATCAACCTCAGAAAGGATCCGCCAACTGCAATGGTGAAAGATCGCTAGATTTAATATTTTATTAAAAAAATTTAGTTTAAGTCTCTTCCTTAATTAGTCATAATGTTATGACTAACCTAGTAGTATAGACTGGCTCGAGTTCAACAAGTCATCCTAATATAAAAACTAATTTTTCAAAATGATCAGGTAAGTTAAGATGTGTGGGGGTCCCCCGTTGCTATGAAGACAACGAAACCAATTAAAGAACTACCATCTATACACTTACCTTAGACAATAAATTGGTTGATTAGAATTGATCAAGTTAACCTATTGACCCGAGCTCGAACCACTTAGCCGAATTAGGTTTTAAGTTGATTGACAACATATGGCTGTCAATCGATCTGACCAAACTTACAACCATTGGGTTGGTCACAGAGTACTCTTAACCTAAACCTAGTCAACTCTTGAGTCAGTTTGATCAACCGCTCCACTAGACCTAATTGAGCTACCTATACCCTTGACCCATGATTTATAAATTGTATCAGATCTGAATTCTCAATTAGATCTTTTAATTTCACCTTTAATTCCTAATTAAGTTCATGGATCTAATTTAGATGTCAAAATATTTTTGAATCCAAATTAATTAAGTTTTACATCTCATACAAAATTTCAAAATTTTTTGCTCACCCTCAAGTCGACTCGCCTTGGGTTAGAGTCGACTCGTGCAATGAGTCGGCTCAGATCAGAGACCGAGCCGGCTCCCTGTAATGAACAAAAACTCTATTTCTAGCTTGCAGAACTCGAGTCAGCTCATCTACAACCCGAGCCAACTCGACAAGATCTCGAGTTGACTCCAATGAAAAAGGAGTCGACTCGTTAGGGATTGGAGTCGACTTGAACAAGAACCGAGTCGACTCTTGCAGGTCAGACAAAAACTCTTTCTTATGTTTGATGTTTTTAGATCACGCATGCATTATAAAAAATAGTTCTAATTTAGATTTGAAAACCTTTTTCATATCTAAACAACTATTTATGCATCACGATCAATCAAACCTAGGGTTTTGAATCTAGGGTTTAGTAGAAAATTAAGTTCTTTCCTTTCATTTTTCTTCCTCATGGGATGTAACCATATGGCACTCCTACATGCCATAAGAGAACCCTTTTGAATGGGTAAGAGAGGAACTTAATCCCTACTTCCTCTTATGACCAACAGGTCCGGTGATAAACCCAATTGGAGTACTTGGCTATTTGAAAATTAACTAGATCTAATCTACTACATATCACATAGGTAAAATCTAGTTCTATACATATCACATATATGAGAACTATATTAGATCTAGCTAACACATGCTGAAAAAAATCTAAACTCCTTTAGAGCTATTGACTACATTAGATCTCATCTGATCAGATCTGATTTTGATCTATTTTCAGACTTCAACCTAGCTCTGATATCAGTTAAAGGTTGAGGATCGCACTCCGGATCGATCAAATTTGGCACAGTAGAATTTTAAATTTTTTTCACGACCCAGCACTTGAAACATAGATCAAAAAGATAGATCATTATTCAATATTCAGTATATATTAAAATAATTGGGGCAACACTTATCACCTTGTGTGCGAAGACGATCTCCACGGTCTGATGATCGTAGTATGATTGAGATTTGTTGTTGAGCTGCACACGTGTCCGACCTCTATGGGTATTCACTCGAACTTCGTCTAGGATGCTTTTTCCATATCTGATCCGCCTATTCCAAGATGGATCAAGGGCCTTGATCAGCAACGATCTGATCTTCGAGATGGCTATCGGATCACCCTTTGATGCAGCTTTTCTTCTTCCTTCGATGGGACAACGCATGAACTCCTTCAAGCGAACAAGGAATCAGCCCAACACCTTTGTGGTGAGGTATGGAGGAAGCCTACTCTAGATGTGTGGATATGGAAGAGAGAAGGTGGAGAACTAACAGGGTTTCAGGTCTAAAAATAAAAAAGACCGAACCCTTTACAAGGGGGGGCTTTTATAAACCCTTAAATCCTAATCCATGGAATGGCTCCCATTTGAATTCCAATTCAAATGGTGCCGTCCCAACGACCTAATCCATAAGAGTGTCGGCCCTTAAAGTTCTCCACATAGAAAAGGAGGGGTGGAAACCCTCTCTTCATTTCTCCGATGATTTTCTTTGTACAATATTTTGCACGAGAGAAAACAGATAGGGATTGGGAGTTATTTGGTTGAATTTGGATAGGATCTCATCCTAACACTTATTTTGAATTTGAACCTTTCAAATTCAAAGTTTAGCTTTAAATGGATAACCCCTAACAACTTAATTTAAATTTAAACACTTCAAACTTAAATTTAAATGGAACAACCGCTTATCCTCATCCCTCATCCACTAGGGCGTGCCCCTATTTGACATTTAAATGGGACGTGAACCCCTTTATTCTCTCGGGAGAAATCACCGATAAAAAATATGAGGTGCCAAGTGTCTATATCCTTTCTTTAGGATAATAATAACAACCCATTCAAAATTGAATGGGTGACATCCATGTCCAAGCAACTTCCATGTCTAGAAACCACCCTTTGAATTTGAATCTAATTCAAATTCAATTGCAGGACCAACTATTAGTGCCAATTAAAAGCCCGATTGGATTAGGCTTAACTCTATCTCATAGAAAAACTCAATCAGGAGAAACCTTGGTCAAATCATATGCTAGCATGAATACCTTAGATCCAATTGGATCAATGACTCCAATAAAACAATCTTAGATCAAAGTCTCTATTGTGTGATCCCATAAGTTCAATTCTACATAGTAATAATATGTTGTAATCTCTATCATCAACATCATCGAAACTCTTTCGATGGATCGAAACTCTTTCCAATTCAGCCAATTAGAATTATCGATTATTGAATAATTTTAATTAGTCCCATAATTTATCAGTGACATTTAGCAGTATGTAGTGACAACCCATCAAAACTGAATAAGAACCTCTAGATGCAGTTACCGTGTGATTTGATTTTTCTATCATGAATCCCGACACAGTCAAGATTAAGATAAACTTATCAAATCTCATATTTATCATATGATAAAATCATTCAATTCGAATCTAATATGAAATCTAATAGAAACAACTTTCTATCTTTCCATTGCCATGACCATAAGCTTATGGACTCAATCTCATGATCTACATAGGACTACTCTCTACGAGGTCGATAGATCCCATCTTGATACAATCTAATTTCTGCAATGAACATACTGTAACCAACATTCACCTCAAGGCTCCATAAGACTAAGAGACTGAGTTATGATATAATCAAACTAAGCACCCTTAAGGTGAACTACCGATGCATCTCAATCAAGAACTAATTACACAACTGCAGCTATGAACAAGTCACTGATGAGAAAGTAAAATCTTTGTGACAGTTCGTGATTGATCATGCTCAGTACCTTATTCTTAACAAGCATTTGTACTTTCACTCAATATCTCCACACGTAGATTCAAGACTTATCTATCCGAAGAAGCGATCATATACCAATCTTTCGGATCGATCACCATCCCGTAATGATCCTATGATCGAAAGTAATTTATGAATTGATTAAGATTAATACATATCTCAAATTCTCAACTCTTGAGAATATGTATTATCTTATCCATTAACCCAATGGAAATTCACAGGCACTTTAAACATAATGTGAATAAAAATAATCTAATTTTTATTAATATCAAAGTTAAATTACAAATTATATCCTAAAATATTTTACAAGTATCAGCCAATCTGACTTCTAGGAATACATCAATATTTGATTCCTATGAAGATGGAAGTGATTGGCAAAGTGTGTAACTTTCCTCTTCATAATAATTAAAGAATGATACTTGTCAAACAGCAAAATGAAGAACATGTCCTCTCAGCATCTATCACCCAAGTTTGGGTGTGGTGACATGGATGGAGCAACACATGCCCATTCTGAGGAGAAATAAATAATTCAATATTGAATGGACCAAGCACATGCGCTAATGCAGATAAATAATTACAAACCTCTGTAAAATATATGCTTGAGATAACAAAGCATCAGACATGTAGCTAACAATTAAAAAGGACATCTAAAGGGGCCTCTCCATCTTGTGGTCAGCATTTCACATGTTATTGCATGACGTGTCCTTTTCTGGTTTGTACTTCATTTGTTCTGGTATAATGCAGTATGTAAGATATCACGACCACCATGGCTGAAGTATTTGGAGTCATGGTTGAAGTTGACAGTAACATGCAGGGAACTGTACCCCTCCTTCAAGAACATGCTTCTCTGGCAGTAATTATATGTACAGTGTGCTATACAGGAGAAGCAAAAGAATTGTGCATCATAACCATCTATGTATGATTATATATCAGTCAGTTACTCACAGCACTTCTTGAAGGGTGAGGTTCAGCTCCTGCACAGACTCTGCGATAGACCCTCCTCTTCTGTGAAAAGGAAAAAGAAAATCATGAACCATAACTCATCCATTACTACGTTTTGCTACTGATTAGCATGTACTTCTGCATAAGAAGCACTGAATTTCTATAGGAATATATATATTTTCCAGGCTGTCATGGAAAAAGAATCAAGATAAGTATTTAACAGCCACAATGATGGCTCACCTTGTGAGAGAAGGGAAAATATGTTTGATCTTTTCAAGCTCAATAAAACATAAATTACATTTTTCCAGCCTGGCATGGAGCAGAAGTTGGATTAGAAAAATTTACTAGCAGCAGATTAATTGCAACAAGTAAAAATATTCAGTTAGAGAAGTACCTCTCCTCTGCTTGAAGGTCAACCCCAACAGATGGAACAGCTGAGAGAGCTGAGTGGATTACAGGACCGAATATTTTGATAAGCTTCAGCAGCATCTCCAAAGAAATACTTGTATATCTGTTAATTTAAGATAGCAAGCATGCAGGATTGGTACACGCTTCATGTGAAATGGACATGACTTGCCAAACCACCTTAACTATATTGAAATATAATCAACAGAGATATAAGTTTATAATTTTATATTGAGCTGAATATGTGAAAGGAGAAAATATGGAAGTTATATGCTAAAACTTGAAACAGCCGAGGTTTATAAAACAAGATGAGAACTGACACCATACATATCTATTCTTCTTGCAGCCAAATATGGGTTCCGTACAGTAAGCAACATCAAACATCAAAGAAGTATGGCAAGCAGAAACAAGAAAATGAAATTTGAGACAGGAAGAAATGCGTCGGTTGGTATCTATCAGTTTTTATTTTTTATGATGGCATATAGATTAACAGGGTCCTGATCATTGGATAACTGGAGAGGCAAGATTCAAAATTCAAGAATAAATTTGGAAATCTTCACTGAAAAAAACATGAAAAGTAAAGGCGGTGCAGGGAGAAGGGGATGGGATTGTTATTGGAATTTTTTGGATCAAAGCAGGAGCATGCCATTTTCTTCAATGTAAATCATGTCATGAAGCCTCCCAGCAGATGAAAGGAAAAATTAATTAGTCTCTACAAAAAATCCACCACAAAATTACCTATCAATTTTGCTCTCCAAAAGGCTTGCAAGGAGTGGTAAGAGACAAGTATAAAGATCCAGTGTAATAGCATGACCTTTTTCCATCAGAATGCTGAGTATGTCAGCAGAGACCTGCAGTATGATTGAATGTTAGTATAGGCTCCAATTGAACCAACAAAGCTGAAACCTCAATAGAATACCTACAGCATAATCAGATATCTTCTCCATTGCCCTAATGACACCTTTGAGATCATTCCTGTCCCAAAGCTGGCGAACTACCTGCCAGTTATACACAGGGTGGGTGACTGAAATACTAGTGGGGATATGAAAGATAACAGAATGAGAATGAGAGCAAAGAAGATAGTGCTTCTCATAAAGATGGTTACTAAGGCACAAATTCATTAAAACTAGGGTTTTCTCTATATATTTGAAGTTTGCACAGTAAATTAACGGTTCTTATTTGTACATTTTGAAACCATTAGCATGGATTTAGAAGCAATCCCCAGATATAAAAAAAGGAATGGCAAATAGATTATAACTGACGTTCTTGATTACTAAAAAGATTCATAGAGGTAATCTATCAACTTTGTCAGCTTATAGAACAAGCTATCAACTGTGCGGTAGAAATCAAATGCAAAGCTTCATCTCCATCATATTCTATGGAAGATCTTAGACTGCATTATCTGAATCTATGTGAATGACAAGCTATAACAGAACCATGTAACTTTAGAAAGCCCTGATTATGTAAATACTGGTTAGTACTACCGAACACATGACAGAGAAGCCAGCCAATATACTGGCAGCTGGCATGCAGTTATTGTACTTTTCCATGCCAGGACATATATCCACTCAAATGGATATTTCTTCACTATATTAGGCATCAAAAATGCAAATTTGAAGATCGGAAATGATGCCCAGTACCAAGTAGTCTAGAAGTGATGATAGAAACATGTGAAATAGTAAAGCAATGGCAAATTCCAAGATAGTTAAGCTCATAAGCAAGGTTTTAAGTCCCTGCGGGAATGGGCCGTCTCAACCATCCCATCTCATTCCTATAGAAAATAGGACTGGGATAGGGTAGGGATTCCAAAACCTATACACATGGAGAGAGAAGAAAAAGGAGGAGAGAAAGAAAGGAAAGAAAGATGAAGAATAGGAAAAAATGAAAGGAAAGAAGAAGAAGAAAACATAAGAAAGAAAGAAGGGAGAAGAGAAAAAAGGAAGAAAGGAAAAGAGAAGAAGAAAAAGAAAAAAAAAAAATAAAGGGATAACAAAAAGAAAGAAAAAGAAAAGGAAAGAAAGGAAGGTAGAAGAAAAAAAGAAGGAAGGAAAGAAATAAGAAAAAGAAAGAAAGAAAGAAAAAGGGGAGACAGAGATGACTAGGACCACCACCGAGATGGGGTGAGACAGCAGGGCATCCCATTCCAAGGAGAAATCGGGACACCCCCATCCCACAAGATTTAAAACCTTATTCATAAGGTCTGGATTTCAATGATGATGAAACAAAGAAAATAAAAAGAACATTGCATGCAAGTGTCCCAAAAGATGGAGAGTCAACAGTCAAGAAGATATAAGATATCTATCGCGCACACAAAAAAAGAGGAGCAAACTGGAGTATGAAAAATGTTGACCCCAAGGATTGATTTTGATGAATAACAAAACATTTGAGTATATATTTGAACTAATAAACTCATTAAGATCATGTTTTAAAAAAAATTATAGAGTATCAAAAGAAAAAGCTCAATAATGCATTTGAGAACAAAAAGGAGGAATCTAAAACTTTTGAAGGGCATTGCACATCTCAAACAAGACTGAAGGAAGATATTGAAGGTTGGAATTGAAGAGGAATTCAAATTAAAAAACATCATGAAAAAAAATTCAATGGAGGCATCTCGAGTCGACTCAAGATGGTCCCGAGTTGACTTAACCGGAGCGGCATGCAAAAGCATTGTAGCACATTCTCGAGTCGACTCAAGTCCGACGTGAGTCGACTCAAAGGCAAGCTGAGGAGTCGAGTCGACTCAAGTTTCTCAAGTGAAGCCACAGGGTGCCAACAGAGAGCTGATTTTTGAGACAAAAGACTTACAGATTGTTGAGTTGACTCAAAGCACAGCTGAGTCGACTCAAAGCTCAAGTTGAGTCGACTCAAGCTCAATCTGAGTCGATTCAAGTTCCAACGGCTAGTTCTGCAGAAAATTTAGAACGGTCCAGAAATACTTCCAACGGCTATTTTTCGGATCCCAACGGCTAGAATGAGTTTTTTGAGGTTCCAAACAGAGGTTTAAAGCCTCCAACAATTTTTTAAAGTGACAAGACAAGAGAATCAAAGAAAGGAAGCAAAAATCAAGAGCAAAAGTCCAAAAAATATTGAAAAGAGAGCATTCACTTCCCAACCACTTGAAACATTAAATCAAGAGATTCTCTCTAGCAAGAAGATAAGCTCATCTGTTCAAAAGCTTTCACAAAAGAAGAGCCAAGAGCTTCATCGACTTTATTACTCATTAAAGGAGCTTTTTATTTTCATTTGTTCTTTACTTTTATTCTTGTTGTAACTCGCTTCAATAGAGTTTTGAAGCTAGGGGATAGGCCCATCCAAGCCTAAGAATTGGAGTGTAAGCCAAGGGTTGGCTTATTTGTTAGTTGTGGTTGGTGATCCGATGTAAAACCAACTAGATTTTGGATAGTGAGTCTAAAAAACTATCCGACTGTAATTTTGGAAAGATTATAGTGAAATTCCTAAGTGGATTTTGAAAAGTGGATGTAAGTGTAAGAGGCACCGAATCACTATACATTGGTTGTATTTGTGATTGTGTTCTCTCTTATTCTTCTTGCACTTATATTTCTGCATATCCTATTTCTACACTCATCATCACTTCACTAGTTTTTCAAAACAGCACATTATTTGCTTAAATTTTGAAAAACCCAATTCACCCCCCCTCTTGGGTTGTTCTACTGGCAACAAGTGGTATCAGAGCCCGGTACTCACTTGCATTTGATTTAATAATCAAGAGTTAAGATCAAATGGCAATCCAAATGAGTGCATCTCTTGCCGAAGGCAATCGACTAACCGTCCACTTTGTTCAATGGAATAAACTACACGTATTAAAAAGCGCACATGCGCATTTACATTCAAGCACTCGACTATCAACTTTGAAGAGTTATAGTCAAAGATCCACACACGTCCACAATAAAAGTAGATGGTAATGATGTTTCCAACCCGAAGAGGATTGGAATGAGCATGATATGAAATTAATTGAATTGAATGCAAAACTATAAATGTTCTATATTGTGCATTAGATACTAACAAAATCAATAGAATTTCTACTTGCATTTCTGCTAAGGAGTTTTAGGCTAGGTTGGAGGTTACCCATGAGGGCACCAACCAAGTCAAAGAGTCAAAGATTAATATGCTTGTTCATAGACATGAATTGTTTAAAATTGAATTTCACTAATATTATTAATGGTTTGAAAAGCTTAGAAAATCTTATTCTAACAGTGAGCTTGTTCGTAAAATTCTTAGGTCACTTCCGAAGGCTTGAGAAGTGAAGGTCACCGTGATTCAAGAAGCCAAGGACCTCAACAAGCTACCATTGGAAGAACTCCTTGGGTCTTTAATGACTCATGAGTTAACCATGAGGCAAAATATGGAGGAAACCAAAAAGAAAAAGACGATAGCTCTCAAGACTACAACCTCCAAGGATGATGATAGTGAAGAATCGATGAAGAAGAAGAGGAAGAAGATGACTTGGCACTAATGGCAAGGAAGTTCAAAAGATCATGAAAAGGAAGAAGCAAAATTTCAAGAGAAAGCCATTTAAAAGAGAATCAAGCAAGGATAGAGAGAAGGAGAAAGACAGAAATTCCCATATACTTTAATGCAAGAAGTCCAATCACTTCAAAATGGACTGCCCTCTTCTCAAGAAATCAAGCAAGAAGGTTAAGAAGAAGGCAATGATGGTACAATAGAGCGATAGTGAGGACTCTAGCTCCAATAAAAAAGCACAAGAAGTTGCCAACCTTTGCTTGATGGCTCATCAAGAGAAGGTAAATGCTGAAACTTGCTTAGATTTTACTTTTGATGAGTTACAAGAGGCATTTATAGATCTTTTAACTGAATTTAATAAAGTGAGATTGACAAACAAGAAACTAAAGAAGCAAAACCTTAATTTAAGTCATGAAAAGGAAAAGATTTCTGAAAAACTTAATTCATTAGCTTGTGAAAATCAAAAATTAAATGATGAGCTCAGAAAAATTAAACCATTTGTAGAAAAATTTACTTACAACTCCAAAAAATTGCATATGTTATTAAATGAACAAAGAGCTATATTCAATAAGGCTGGATTAGGATTTAAATCACAAAAGAAGCAAAAATTTCTAAAAAATCTGTTTGTTAAAGCTTCATCAACTCCTATTTCAAATGTTTCATGTCATTATCGTGGTAAAATTGATCATAAAGCCTATGCATGTAATTTCAAAAAATTAAATGAAAAAATGATTAACATGGTTTGATTTCAAAAAGAACCATGAACACTAATCTTAAAGGACCCAAGATGACTTGGGTACCTAAATTCTCTACTTGATTTTTTGTGGAGTGTCTTGCAGCCCAAGAAAAGAAAAGGCTTTGGTATCTTGATAGTGGCTGTTCAAGGCACATGACGGATGATAAATCTCAATTTATCACTTTTGAACCTAAAAATGGAGTGGTTACATTTGAAGATAATGGAAAAGGACGTATCATTGGTGTTGGTAACATTCATATCACTCCTTCACTTCTATTCAAAATATTTTATTAGTTGATGGATTGAAACATAACTTAGTATTAGCCAATTTTGTGATAAAAGATTTAAATAACTTTTAAGTCTCTAGCATGCATAGTATCTGGTCTCAATGACAATGACTTTATGTTCATTGGACATAGATATGACAATGTCTACATGGTGGATCTGGATGATCTACACATGAAGAATGGTCAAATCTTGTAGAAATGGAAGCCAAGGTTAGTGAGACTAGTTGGTTGTAGCATCATAGATTAGGTCATGCTAGCATGCATTTGCTTTCAAAACTCATTAAGAAAAATCTTGTCAAAGGCCTACCAAAATTAAATTTTAAAAAGGATCGGATTTGTGATACTTGTAAATTAGGAAAACAAACTAAGAATTCTTTTAAACCTAAAGGCATGGTTTCAACATCTAGACCTCTAGAATTGCTTCACATGAATTTATTTGCACCTATTAGGACCATAAGTTTAGGAGGCAAGAAATATGGGTTTGTGATTGTAGATGATTTTTCGAGATTCACTTGGGTAATATTTTTAGCACAAAAAGATGAAGCATTTAAAGCTTTTACAAAATTTTATCAAAAAATTTCAAACGAAAAAAACACATCCATTGTAGGCATTCATAGTGATCATGGCACCGAATTTGAAAATCAATATTTTGAAAATTTTTGTCATGAAAAAGGAATTGATCATAATTTTTCTGCACCTAGGACACCTCAACAAAATGGGATGGTAGAAAAAAATCACACATTATAAGAAATGGCACGCACAATGTTATGTGAAGGTGATTTACCTAGATATTTTTGGACGGAAGTCATTAATACCGCATGCTATATTTTAAATCGCATATTAATTAGACCTATTCTAAAGAAAACAGCATATGAACTTTGGAAAGAAAGAAACCAAACATAAACTATTTTCATATTTTTGATTGTAGATGCTTCATACTAAACAATGGAAAAGAAAATTTAAAAAATTTGATGCCAAATCGAATGAGGATATCTTCTTAGCACATGAAGCAAGGCATATAGAGTCTTCAAAAGAGAACTCTTATTATTGAAGAATCTATCCATGTAGTATTTGATGAATCTAATGACAAAACTTCTAGAAAAGAAATGTTTTAGATGAAGATGCAGGAATTCTCAACAAGAAGATGAATAGCCTCATGTTGAAGGATGATTTCCCACAAAACAATGAAGAATATTCAAGGAAGGAGGATGAAGAAGAAAAGAAGAAAGAACCCACTCCAAACCAAAGAGAAGAGCTACCAAAAGAGTGGAGGTATGTATGCACATGGACACCCTAAAGATCTAATTATCGATGATCCATCACAAAGGGTAAGAACTCGATCTTTTCTTAGAAATATTAATAATTACTTAGCTTTTGTATCACAAATCGAGCCTAAAATCATAGAAGAAGCTGAAAATAATTCTTATTGGATAAATGCTATGCAAGAAGAATAAAACTAATTTGAAAGAAATAAGGTATGCACACTAGTTGATAGACATAATAACTATCCTATAATTGAAACAAAATGGGTGTATAGGAATAAACTAGATGAGCATGATACCATTGTTAGAAATAAAGCTAGGTTAGTCGCTAAAAGATATAATCAAGAAGAAGGTATTGATTTTGATGAAACCTTTGCTCCAGTAGCTAGATTAGAGGTAATTAGGCTCACTTGCATTTGCATGCTTCATAAATTTTAAATTATATCAAATGGATATTAAAAGTGCAGTTTTAAATGGATACATAGAGAAAAATTATATATTGAATAATCATCTGATTTTGAAAATCATACATTTTCAAATCATGTCTTCAAATTACATAAGATTTTGTATGGATTAAAACAAACTCCACGTGCATGATATGAAAGATTGAGTAAATTTTTGTTAGATAATAAATTTACTCGAGGTAATGTTGATAAAACATTATTCTTAAAAAGAAAAGACAATGACTTGTTAGTGGTACAAATCTACGTAGATGATATTATCTTTGGTGCTATTAATGAATCTCTTTGTCAAGAGTTTGTCAAGCTTATATAAGGTGAGTTCGAGATAAGCATAATGGAAGAGCTAAACTTCTTTCTCGGATTCCAAATCAAACAAAGTAAAGAAGGGATCTTCATCAACCAAACAAAGTATACAAAGAAAATGCTTAAGAAGTTTGGGATGGAGACTTCAAGACCCATTGGCACACCCATGAGCCCCTCATGTAAGCTTGACAAAGATGAAAAGGATAAGAAGGAAGATGCTAAACTGTATAGAGGTATGATAAGATCATTACTTTATCTTATCGCAAGTAGACCAGATATTATATCAGTGTATGCATGTGTGCTAGATATCAATCAGATCTTAGAGAATCTCATTTATCAGCAGTTAAAAAATTTTTAGATACTTGTCTGGCATACTTAATGTAGGTTTATGGTATGATAGATTATCGCATTTGAATTAATTGAATATTCGGATGCTGATTTTGCTGGGTGCAAATTAGATAGAAAAAGTACAAATGGCATCTGCAATTTCTAGGAGTTAATTTGATCTCATGGTTTAGCAAGAAATAAAACTCGATAGCACTATCTACGATCGAGGTCGAGTATATTGCTGCAGGAAGTTATGCTCAAATCTTGTGGATCAAACAATAATTTGAAGATTTTGGCATCAAACTTAATAAGATTCCAATAAGATGTGATAACATCAGTGTAATTAATTTAACTAAAAATTCAATTCAACACTCAAGATTTAAACATATTGAAATAAGACACTATTTCATAAGAGACCATGTATAAAATAATGATGTGATGCTTGAATTTATTTGTACTGATAAACAACTTGCTGATATATTCATCAAACCCCTTAGTGAAAAAAAATTTAGCATCATTAGAAGAGATTTAGGGATTTGCTACCAATCGAAATAAATTTTATTCTCTAAATCCCAAAACAAGTTGAATCAAATCTAAAATAATCAATTTTATGTGCATAACCATTGATTGATGTCATTAAAAATCCCCTAATACTTTTTATGTGCTGAATTTTTTTGAAACTGTAAAAAGTTTCAGACTTATGCTTGAGTCGACTCAAAAATAACTTGAGTCGACTCACAAACAAAAAACCTTGAGTCGACTCAACTGTCAGGGACACAAGTTTTTAAACGGGCCCGTGACTCTTCGCGTCACACCAAAACCATTTGAAACCCGATGCCCTTTCTCCAAAACCCCTCTCTACATTCTCGTCACAATTCCAGCCCTCTATCCCCCAATCAATCCTTGATCCTTGATAGATTTGAGAGAAATGGTGCGGACAAGGCACATGGGGCAGAGACCTCTCTTGAGTTGAAGTGCTGAATAGCGGGAGCAAAGAAAAAAGGCTCGACTAGATTCCTATCTTAAGTGATCGAATCACCCCAACCCACTGTTCCATCAGAAGTTTTTTAGCTAAATCAATTTGAGGAATAAGGTACAAAGACTTCCCCTCCTCCACATCCCTCTTCATCCGAAGAACAAGAACTAAAGCCGTTGCCTCTCCATCCAAGAGAATGGCAACAAGGGCCATTGCAATGGGAAGGATAGAAGATTTTACATTCTTTGAGAAATATCATTTCTCAATTGGTCCGTGGCTTGACAGAATGGGGTGGAAGAATTTTTGTGCTTAAATATCCCTATGTACCCTAAGTTGATTAGGGAATTTTATGCAAATCTAGAAGAGGAGCAACTGAGGTAACCACTACCATGAAGAGGGTTCAATTTGATGTTTCTGAAGAAAGCCTAGCGGGAGTCTTTGGTTTGCCCCTAGAAGGAGCTGTCCCCGAGAGAGTGTCTGACAGAAGGAAGCATTGAGGATTATTGTTGGTAGAAAGGATATTATTGAAGATATAAAAGCCCCCATACTTTCTGTAGAGATGCGAGTGCTGCATCACATTATGGGAGGGATCTTTATTCCGAAATTAGGGAGGCATAACTGTGTCGGAGGAGTTGTGTCATGTATCATATTATTTAGGGTATCTCTAAACCTTCCTAGACTTATGATGCATCAGATTAGAGAGGCAATAGCCAAGAACAAGATTTGTCTACCCTATGGGATGGCGTTGACCAGAGTATTTGAGACAGTAGGAATTTATTAGAAAATGAAGGATTTAAGAATTTGTCTCATTTTGATGTTTATGATGAAAAGGCACTGACTCGTATGCACTTTCATGTTGAGGCTAGGAGATGGGTGAGAAATGAGTCAGATCAGGAGAGAAGAGAGCCCAGATAGAGGAGACAAAAGAGCCATCTACACCTATTGCCTTTAGAGA
Source organism: Elaeis guineensis (assembly GCF_000442705.2). Lineage (NCBI taxonomy): Eukaryota > Viridiplantae > Streptophyta > Magnoliopsida > Arecales > Arecaceae > Elaeis > Elaeis guineensis. The sequence goes on along the minus strand of NC_025996.2, from coordinate 53,572,498 downwards.
TCCATCTGATTATCCTTCATCGTTTAGAGCTGCACCTGATCTTCCTTCACCAGCCACACCACGAGCTAGATCTCCTCCTGCCTTCGGATTTCAACCAGCAGTTACTGACTCTACCACACTGGAGAGGCTGGCTGATCTTATCTCGACCCGACTCAGTGCCCAGATAGCAGGATTATCTAAGAAGGTCAAGAGCATTCAAGTTGAGATGAGATGTATGGCAGATAGGCTCACTATCTTGGAGCAGCGAGAGTTGAGGACAGAGACACCAACTGATGTTTCTGATGTGGCAGGGGAGATTGCATGACTCAGGGGGAGTTTTAAGTCTACAAGCACTGAGATATTTACTACCATTAGAGGATTCAAATAGACTGGCACTGAGGTGCTTGGGGCTATTAGCAGACTTGGATAGTCCCAGCAGCAGGGCATTATGTCTGTACTTGGAGCCATGGATAGTCTGATTGGAAAACTTGAGAGACTTGCTCCGAGTACAGTACCAACAGCAGCCGCAGCAGATACAGCCGCCAGAGCTTTCATGGCTCATTCTGTTCCTACTCAGCCCCAGCCTCAATCCATACCTCGACCTCTACCTGCTCGCCTCAGCCATGTACTCCATCAGCTCAGCCACAGCCACCAATGTCTACTTAGCCACGTCCTCCTGTCCAGCTCCAGTTTGCTGCACAGTCCACCCAACTATCTGCTAGTTAGAGCAGACCACCTTTTAGAGTATACACCAGAGCTGGAGTTGGATTTTCCACATCTCCGAGGGTTAGTCCATCGGGCAAGACCAGGAGCCAGAGAGCTGGACCTTCATCATATTGCGCTTCCTCATCCGAGATCCTAAGATTCCTTCTCATGAGGATTAGTAGCTTAGGAGACATTTGTTTAATCATATGCTATATTAGGCTTTCTTTTGAACGTATGGTTGTATTTACCTGTCTTGTGGACTTATATGTGACTTATCTTGTCTTAGTGTGTATCTACTCATTTTGATGTGTACCTACTTAGTGTGTATCTTGGTATTATTGACTGACTTACCTCACATTGTATTTTGGTGTGCTATGATCTACCACATTCATTTTGATGAATACAATGCTATACTTTTACTCTTCCTTATTCTTGCTGTGTTATGGGATGTTCTACCTTGCTTATACATTGCCCTCTTGATTAATGACAAAAAGGAGTAGAAAAGAACATATGAGAGAAGCATATGAGCAAAAGGATGTAATAGAACAGAATGTATGAGCAATGTTAGCATGTCCAGAATGTATGAGCAATGTTAGCATGTATGAAAAGAACATATGAGAAATGTTAGCATGTATGAAAAGAATGTATGAACACAATGTATGAGCGTATGAGCATTGTTAGCATTGTTTGCTTTGTCAAGTACCCTATGAATGCATCTATGTGTCTTATGAATGTAAATTTCATCCCTAACATATAAATATAGCAATGAGCCTTAATGTGTATCATGTGTATGTGCTGATACCTCATGTTCAACTATATGAATAAAGAACTTTGCAAATATAGCACAATCAATGAATGAGCATTGAGCTTGAAGTAAATATGGGCACACACTAAGGGAGAGCAAAGCCAAAATTTATGAAAAGCCTATATCTTTATTGACTCAAGTATATTTCTTAAAAATTATGCATCTATCTTGCCAGTTGCTCAAATACCCAAAAGTTTTGTCATCATAAAAAAGGGGAGATTGTTAACCCCAAGGATTGATTTTGATGAATAACAAAACGTTTGAGTATATATTTGAACCAAGATTTGCCATACCGTGCCGAACCGGCCGATACACCCCATCTCGTACCGGACCGACGGGGAATCGGCACGATTCGGCCGGTAAAATCGGTACACCGGCGGTACCGAAGAAAAAAGAACGGAAAGTGAGAAAGAGAGAGAGAGGGGAGGGGAGGGAGGAAGGTGGGAGCCGTCGGAGGCCAGCAGTGGCCGGCTGCGGCCGTTGGAGGGCTTCAGAACCCCGTATCGTCCGATAGGGCTTTCAAGAGAGCAAAAAAGAGAGAGAGCGCTCGGAGGGGGGCGGAGAACCTACCGGACGGACGGTGCCTGCGTTGTGAGGCTCCCGATGGTCGGCGAGCCGACGTCGACGGCTTGAGGGCGGTCGAGCGGGCGGGCTGGGGCTCCGCCCCTTCTTCTTTTTCGAAACAGACAACGTCTGTTTCAATTTTTTTTTATTTTAAACTTATGAGTCGGCAACTGGATTGCTGACTTAAGAATTTTTTTAAAAAAAATAAAAATCGTGAAGCCGACAAATCGTTTGCCGACTTCACTTAAAACCATATTTTTTAAAAAAATTTGCGAAACAGGGGCATCGCCCTGTTTCACGCCTGCGGCGCCGCGCGGGTGGACTGCACCCTCCAACGGCCACGGCGGCCAGTCGGAGGAGGCCGTGGCCGGCTCCTTCCCTCCCTCTTTTTTTTTCTTCCTCTTTCTCTCTCTCTATTTTCTCTATTTCTCTCTTTTTCTTCCGGTTCGGATCATCGGTTTGGTATGGTATGAAACTATACCGAACCGTACCATCGGCCGATCGAAACGGCTGACAGTACCGGTTCAGCATACCTTGATTGAACTAATAAGCTCCTTAAGATCATGTTTCAGGAAAAATTATAGAGTACCAAAAAAAAAGCTCAATAATGCATTTGAGAACAAAAAGGAGAAATCTAAAGCTTTTGAAGGGCATTGTATATCTCAAACAAGACTGGAAGAAGATATTTGAAGGTTGGAATTGAAGAAGAATTCAAATTAAAAAACATCACAAAAAAAAATTCAGTGGAGGGCACCTCGAGTCGACTCAAGATGTTCCCGAGTCGACTTAATCGGAGCAGCATGCAAAAGCATTGTAGCATATTCTCGAGTCGACTCAAGTCTGACGTGAGTCGACTCAAAGGCAAGCTGAGGAGTCGAGTCGACTCAAGTTTTTCGAGTCGAAGCGACAGGGTGCCAATAGAGAGCTGATTTTTGGGACAAAAGACTCACAGATTGTTGAGTGGACTCAAGGCACAGCTGAGTCGACTCAAAGCTCAAGTTGAGTCGACTCAAGCTCAATCTGAGTCGACTCAAGCTCCAACGGTTAGTTCTACAGAAAATTTAGAACGGTTCAGAAATGCTTCCAACGGCTATTTTTCGGATCCCAACGGCTAGAAACAAGTTTTTTAGGTTCCAAACAGAGGTTTAAAGCCTCCAACAACTTTTTGAAGTGACAAGATAAGAGAATCAAGGAAAGGAAGCAAAAATCAAGAGCAAAAGTCCAAAAAATATTGAAAAGAGAGCATTCACTTTCCAACCACTTGAAACATCAAATCAAGAGATTCTCTCTAGCAAGAAGACAAGCTCATTTGTTCAAAAGCTTTCACAAAAGAAGAGTCAAGAGCTTCATCGACTTTATTACTCATTAAAGGAGCTTTTTATTTTCATTTGTCCTACTTTTATTCTTGCTGTAACTAGCTTCAATAGAGTTTTGAAGCTAGGGGATAGGCCCATCCAAGCCTAAGAATTGGAGTGTAAGCCAAGGGTTGGCTTATTTGTTAGTTGTAGTTGGTGATCCGATGTAAAACCAACTAGATTTTGGATAGTGAGTCTAGAAAACTATCCGACTGTAATTTTGGAAAGATTATAGTGAAATTCCTAAGTGGATTTTGAAAAGTGGATGTAGGTGCAAGGGGCACCGAATCACTATACAGTGGATGTAGGTGCAAGGGGCACGCAAAAGCATTTTGCACATTCTCGAGTCGACTCAAGTCTGACATGAGTCGACTCAAAGACGAGCTAAGGAGTTGAGTCGACTCAAGTTTCTCGAGTCGAAGCCACAGGGTGCCAACAAAGAGTTGATTTTTGAAATAAAAGACTCACAAGTCGTTGAGTCAACTCAAGGCACAGCTGAGTCGACTCAAGGCTCAAGTTGAGTAGACTCAAGCTCAATCTGAGTCGACTCAAGTTCCAACGGCTAGTTCTGTAGAAAATTCAAAACAGTCCAGAAATGCTTCCAACAGCTATTTTTTGGATCCCAACGGCTAGAAATGACTTTTTGAGATTCCAAACACGAGTTTAAAGCCTCCAACAACTTTTTGAAGGGACAAGATAAGAGAATCAAAGAAATGAAGAAAAAATCAAGAGCAAAAGTTCAAAAAATATTGAAAAAAGAGCATTCACTTTCCAACCACTTGAAACATCAAATCAAGAGATTTCCTCCAGCAAGAAGATAAGCTCATCTATTCAAAAGCTTTCACAAAAGAAGAGCCAAGAGCTTCATCGACTTTATTGCTCATTAAAGGAGCTTTTTGTTTTCATTTGCTTTCTACTTTTGTTCTTATTGTAACTAGTTTCAATAGAATTTTGTAGCCAGGAGATAGGCCCATCCAAGCCTAAGAATTGGAGTGTAAGCCAAGGGTTGGTTTGTTTGTTGGTTATGGTTGGTGATCCAGTGTAAAACCATGTTTGGATAGTGAGCCTAGAAAACTATCCGACTGTAATCTTGGAAAGATTATAATGAAATTCTCAAGTGGGTCTTGGAGAGTGGACGTAGGTGCAAGAGGCACCGAGCCACTATACATCGGTTGTGTTTGTGATTCTATTCTTCTCTCTTATTCTCCTTACACTTATATTTCTGCACTCATCATCACTTCACTAATTTTTCAAAACAGCATATTATTTGTCTAAATTTTGAAAAACCCAATTCACCCCCTTCTTGGGTTGTTTCTACTGGGCAACAAAAAATATCCAGATAGCAGTTATTATTAGCAATGATTAAGCTAGATGACTCAAGCAATAGAATTGGATGCCAGTATCTAACTGTTAGATCATGTTAATCCCAAATACTTAGAATATGGATTGGGTCATTCTGTTATGTATTGGATCACCTTAATTCCTAAAAAATTATATGATCCTTGCTTTCTATCTTTTCTTCCCCCCTCTATTTCTTCTTTTACATTCCATGTTTATAACTTGTATTCTTGTATCTAGGGTTGGAAGTGGGCCGGGCTGGGCCAGGCCACACCCATGCCCGAGCCCAGCCCCAAACTTTTTTCAAGCTTCAAGCTAGCTTAGGCTCGAAAGTTTTTGAAAAACTCATGCCCAAGCCCGAGCCCAGCCCGAACCCGATTAGGCCAACCCATTCTAATTTTCAGCAACACCGGCTCTTTTCCATTTTAAAAAAATTTAAAAAAATATATCTAAGTCCTAACCCTAACCCTAACCCTAACCCATCTGGCCATCTCCCTCCCTAGAGATGAGTACGTATGGGAGAGATCCACAGGACGGGCCACTAGAGATATCAAATGCAGACTCGATGACGGATGACGACCAGAGCCAAAATCTAGATTTGGACCGGGCAGCGCTATCGACGTCATCGCAACCGCTAGATGAGACGCAACAAAGCTAGCTCCTAGCCAGGCCAGGGGATTAGGGGAAGAAGATGAAGTATGTCGACCTTGGATGTCTCATCGTCAGTCGGAAGCTCTTCATCAAGACCGTGGGCACCATTATCACCACCATTGCACTCGCCAGGTTCATCACTCTCATTCACTATCCCCCCCCAACCACCCCAAGCCGCTGTCGGACCACTACACCGTCTCCCTCCACAAGGCCCTCATGTTCTTCAACACCCAGTGATGTAAGCCGAACCTTCTCCGATCTGCCCTAAAAACCTTCCCTTCTCCTAATGCATGCAGTCCCCTTTACAAAATTTATCAAGATTGGATTTTGATAGGTCAAATGAGATAAAGATCGGACTTTGATGTGATTTTTAGTGTTTTTCCTATAGCTAGATGGCTTCCCAAGCACACATGTCTTGGGAAGGACGGCATCTCCAACACGTCCTACAGGAGAAGCCTCGTCGAAGGCTTCTACGACGTCGGAGATGCTATCAAGTTCAACTTCCCAACCTACTTCGCCATGACCATGCTAAGCTGGAGCGTGATTGACTACAGTGCCAAGTATGAAGCCACAGGCTAGCTCAACCATGTCAAGGAGATCATCAAGTGGGGCACCGATTACCTCCTCATGACCTTCAACAACTCATGAGTCATGACTCAGACCCATCCAAAATGGCTAAATCCTTGGGCTCGGGCCGGATATTTGAGCTATTGATCCGGTTGAAATTCAGGCTTGGGTCGGACTGGGCTCAAGCCTGGGCCAAAGATATAATCAAGTCCGGCTCAAAGACAAACGGGCTCCATAATTAGGCCCAAGCCCGATCTGAACTATTTCTGGCCTAACCCGAAGTCTAACCCAAAGTCGGCCAGCCCAAAGATCCCAGTTCCAGCCCTTCTTGTATCGTGTTGCGCTGACACAAGTACTCCAAGGGAAAACAGGGTTAACTTGACTATGTAAGCATAAAACGATATTGCACTTATGTGCCCAAGGTGTATGAAGAGAAGGCAATATCCAATATCCAAATATGACATTCAAACTTGGGACATAATTCAAGCTAGCAAGCCACCAATATCAAGGAGATTGATAGGTTTGGTGTCTCCATGAAGTTGCATATATAGTTGCAGGACCACCACCTTCCTGCAACAGCAACTCTGCAGGAAAATAATAGCCTTCAAGTTCACTTGCCATCATCACTCCAGTAGTCATCTGATATATTAACAAACGTTATGTTTAGAGATGTCTTTTTGACAATAATGGTTGATAGTTGACTTAGAAAGACATGAAAATGTCATGGCAAAATAAAGTTACAACCTGATGTGATGGACTAGTTCAGCTTCAGTTGATTTTAATCACAAACTCATGGCAGTATTCATATATTTTCTTGTAGTTCCCAAAATGGCTTTCGTACTTAGGTGTAGGGTGAGCAAAAACCGAACCTGAACCAATCAAACCGGTGAAACCGAACCAAACCGCAGGTTTGGTTGGGTTTAAAATTTTATTCGATTTGGTTTGGTTGGTTTTTGACATATAAAAAACAGATTTGGATTGGTTCAGGTTTGTCAGTAAATAAAACCATTCTCAAATCGAACCGGACCAGCTTTAATAAAATGACATCATTTTGATTAGGGTGTTATTTATATTGGAGTATTAATATATTAGAAAATAATTCTGGATTTATGATGTTGTTTATGAATTTGGTTTTGTGTTGATTAGCCTTAAACCCTAGTGACTTACTAGATTGTTTATTTTTTTTGTAATGTGTTGGAGATATTTATCTTAATCCTTAATGATGGTGTTTGTTTAAGAATTCATTTTGTTGAGTGACAATATCTTATGTCAATTTAAATCATTTTACTTGATAAATTCTTTTGGTGGTACTCTTATGTGAAAAGAAAACAAGTCTTCATGAATCACAAAAAATAATAATAATAATAATATAAATCGATAAACCAAACCAAATCAGATGTTTAAATCATGTTGGTTTGGTTTGGTTTCAATCTTCTATTGATCTGATTTCGTTTCTAGAAATGTCAAACCGTTTAGGACTGGTTTGGCTTAGGTTTGAGCATGAAACCGGTCTAAACCGGACCATGCTCACCCGTACTCGGTGACAAGTTTCTTAGACACAGATCCTCTTCTTTGAAATCAGAAACTAAATTAATCCTGAAAGAGCACTACAGGAAGCTGATCAAACATCCAACTAAAAATCTGAGTTCTTCCTGTCACTAAAATGATGGCTGTGACAGCTTGCATACCATCAACAATGTTAGTTCTGTCAGTTCCTGTCTATGCAGGCTAACTATGTTAAGATTAAAGATGACATAATCTTGGCTATTGGCAAGATTAAGTGAATAAATGCCTTGTTGACAAAGTTGCTGATATTCGGTACACATAGGAGTGGAGCCACCCTTTTTTTTTCCCACATGCAGGTGGGGGGATCACATTTTTGCAGACTATCCATCGTGGATCATATGCCCTGCTTATGAAGCATTTGCCTTAAGGTTCCACTGGACATAAATCTCAAAACTTTCCTGATAGTTGTCAAGGAAAGTAAGTGCTCCAACTATATATATATACATATGATTTTGATCATGATTGTAGATTGTGTCCATATATGTCACACAAGTGTAATATCAATGCGTACTCCTTTATTATATCTAGAATTTTCAAGATGTCAGTCTAATATCTTTAATAGAATGAAAAGCACTTCAAATGAAAGGGATATTGAGACAATGAAGGAAAAAGAGAAAAAAGACTGAAATTTTGAAACTTTCAATTGACTGTTAAAACAACACCATAGCTCTCTCTGTGTAGAACAATGAACTAGTATAATGATGACAGCTTGCTTTAAAATGTACCTTGCCCCCCCGAGAATTAATCCTGGCTCCACCCTAGTTGCCAATGACCTCTTAGGTTCTCACTTCAAACCATGGATGCAAAAACTTCCAAAATGGGATAATATTGTCAGTATTGTACATTACAGTGCCAAATCAGCAACCAATATCAAGACACCCAAATAATCTGCACCAGTATGTACCGGTTGTATCAGCCTGTTCTGGTGTGGATGGGTGCATAACAACATACCATACCAATCAGTATTTTTTTTATTCTTTTTAATGTTTTCAGTCTTGATGCATACGGTAAGTACCAACACCATACCAATACTGCAATGTTCCAATGGAAAAATGATGCGGGGTTTGGCACCGATATTCAAAACCTTCATACCAAGTTGTAAGGAAGAATTCAAGAAGAATTCCCAAATCAACTTGCTTCAAGCAAAACAGCAAGTTAAATATCTAGAAAGTGGAGAAAAAACTATCACAAGCTATGTGATTCCAAAAGTGTTATTCGTTTAATAACGGACCTATAATCTAATAAACATTTGACAATTAAAGAATGTTTTGTGATGAATAATCGACCTAGGGAACAGAAAAATTATCTCAACTCTAAATTTCATAAAAAATTGTGGTATTAACAAGTAATCTAAAATTAGAACCCGTACTACTGCATTTAAGGAAGATATCACTTTATTTTCAGAAATCAAATGACAGTAGTTTGAACATCGAAAAGTTCATTAATAGATGATTATATTAATATCTCCATGTGCACATCCCTTAGCAAACATAGAAAACTAAATGGTTTATAAAGGTGAAGTTGAAAAATATGGAACAAGTTCTGTTGGCTACATTTTTTGTCACATAAAAACTGATTATTTCCTTCTTTACTGAATCATATTTGAATCTAATTTTTAAGCTCATAATATTTTCCCTAGAATTGAATGTGATTCTATAAACCAGCTCCAAAAAGGAATATGATACTGTACATCAAAAACTGCCTTCTTCTCTCATCATCAAGACTGTTTTAGAACAAGGTTTGTCATACCATGCCAAACCGGCCGGTATACCCAGATCGTACCGGACCGATAGAAAACCGGCATGATTCGGCCGGTAAATTCAGTACACCGGTGGTATGGAAAGAAAAAAGAGAGAGTGAGAAAGAGAGAGAGAGGAGGAGAGGGAGGGAGGGAGCCGCCAGAGGCCGATGGTGGTCGGCTGCGGCCGTCGGAGGGCTTTTGAGCCCCGTATCGCCCGATAGGGCTTTCAAGAAAGTGAGAAAGAGAGAGAGCGCTCGGAGGGGGAGGGACCTACCGGACGGACGGCGCCTCCATCGCGAGGCCTCCGGTGGCTGGCGAGCCGACGGTCTGAGGGCGGTCGAGTGGGGCTCCGCCTCTTTTTTCGAAACAGACGGTCGTCTGTTTCGATTTTTTTTTTTTTTTGTTTTAAACTCAAGAAGTCGGCAATGCAGTTGTGGACTTAAGAATTTTTTTAAAAAAAAACAAATCGTAAAGCCTGCAAACTATTTGCCGGCTTCACTTAAAACTATGTTTTTTAAAAAAACTCGCGAAATAGGGGCAACGCCTCTGTTTCGCGCCCGCGGCGCCGCACGCTTGGACTGTGCTGTCCGGTGGCCCCGCCGGCTCCTTCCCCTCCTTTCTTCCTCCTCTCTCTCTATTTCTCTCTCTTTCTCTCTTTTTCTTCTTCCGGTTCGGGTCCACCTGCCTTCGTTGGTTCTGTACAGTACGAAACCGTACCGAACTATACCGCCGATCGGTCGATACGGCCAAGGGTACCAGTTCAGCATACTTTGTTTTAGAAGGACTATTCCTTGGTTAAAGAGATTGTATTGCATAATCAATAAGCTAATTTCCTTCCTACCATCAGACCTTCTAGATTTTATGGGAGGCCTCTCCCTTGGCACAGTTGCCTTGGTCATTGCTTCATGGCATAAGTTGGGAGTCAATTCTAAAGCCCTCTAGTCAAGAATAATTGTGTTGAATTCTCAGAAGCCAGCTCCATATAGATGGGAAGAAGCTTGTAGGGCAGGTTACAATTATGGTGTTTGTTATCAAGTTCGCCAATGAACTGAAAATTATCAATTGATTCAACATATAAATCACCTGCAATTTTGTTAACCGAGACTGAGAAGAAGTTAGGAATTGTTTATGCTGTTCCATCAAATCAGCAATAGCATCCTCATCACTAACAGATAAGATTTCCTGCCCAGCTGATGAAATGTGGCCCCTCTGTTTACAACATCGAAATAAATGAACAAAACATTACACATAAGAATGCAGCAGTCAGCACGTGCTCTTTGAAGATAATAGCCAAAGAGACCTTAAAAGCACATCCATCTACAAAACAAGAAAAGGGGATAGGCATTGGATATATACAAAGAAGAATCAGTATTCCTCATAAAACAACAGAAAGTAAATTTTTGGATTCATATTTTGAGAGAGTTAATTGCACTAGCAACATCGATCCCAAAGACACATTGAGCAAAATACAAAATATAAAGCTTGAGACAGCTACATGGATGCCTAACCTCATCATGGTAGGAACCGGTTTATATCACCACATATTGCAACCAAAATATGCTGCAGGATGGCGGGGTTGCAGAGGATGGGAGGCATGGAATGAGATCCGAAAGCACTAGTGTATCTTATTATGTCATGCTGCCACATCTCACTCAACCCCCATCCACTGTTTAGGGAACATATAGATCAAAATATAACAGGATATGACTTTATAATCCCATGAATAGCTAATAAATAATAGAAAAATGATAGCAAGCAAACCAGGAGGCTGCTTCACTGCAAGAGCACCTGAATCAGTTTCATTAGCTAGTAACTGTGAGTTGAGGCCGTGATCAGTGATGAGGAGAAAGTCGCCATATTTCTTAGTTCAATTACATGTATCATGGGATGGTCTAATTATGAACTTCAAAGGTGCAACAATGCTCAAATAGGGACTCGATGGTGCCAATATTGCTCTATGTAGATGCATGTGGAAAAACCATTCAAGGGGGTACTATTAATGTGATGGTGGTTAGAGGAAGATCACAAGAGAAAGGACCTGGCATTACATAATCAAGATCCAAATCTAGATATGAGAGCAAGATGATGTTATTGTCATAGGACTATAGTCACATCAAATAAGTATGACTATAGAAACAACAAAAGAATGGTGCATTAGATGTTAAAATCTTTGGCAATTCTCCAACTGGCAAAAGCATCGTATTGGCAGCTCTTATGAAGAATGGTAACATGTGGGCTCTTAGATTGGAGGCATGGTATCATTGTGGCCACAGCTCAATGGACTCCCAATAGAGCAAGGTGCTAGGTTAGAGGGCAAGCTCTCAATGGTGTGGTAATGTGGTGACTCATGAAAGAAGAACAGAATCTTGCAAGAATGTAGTGAAGCATGGCTCTTCAAGAGTAGCATCGCATGGCACCTGCAAGAGTGAGTCAAGTGATGAAGCATAGGCTAGAGCAGTAACATGTGCACTCAAAAAGGGTAATAAGGTGCAAGGCTTGTTAGTTGTGGAAAAAAGTCGAGCAGAAGTCAACATGATAACAGCAAATGCAAAGGGGAGGTTTAAGAAAATCGCATGTCATGATTAATCCCACATCAAGCAAATAGTGTGAGTAGGATGGACCAATATGTCTTTGGGCAGGAACCCGAGTGGTGTAAGATTTTATGTCAATTCTGACAATGAATATTAAGTCGTCCTAAGTTGGGCTCTCCAACTCCATAACAAAGTAAACGTCTTCCCCTAGTAACAAGGTATATGATGCCAACTATCTTATTCTTTTTTATGGAAGGGTGGGGACACGCAATGCTTCTTGAACTGCAGCAATAGTGAACAATATCCATATCTAAAGAAAGGAGGGAAACCAGTAACAGACCTAATTTTAGTTTTCTACATCACAATTGTTTTTAACCAAGTAAATGACTAAAATTTCTCCTTTTTCTTTTGGAAAGATGCTCTTTTCCTTCTATGCATATACGTTTTACCAAATAATAGAAAACTGAAGATTGAAAGATACAATCCAAGGCAAAAATTTATTAGTACAGAAATGAAGACAATCTATAACAATATTTTAGTCTTGAAAAAAATACACATGAATAAATAATGTCACAAAAACCAAAAAAGAAAAGAATGAAAACCTTGAAAGGATTTATATTTGAAAATTGAAGTAAAACTTGAATTAATTGTATAAAACTTAAGATGTTCCACCAGATGTTTAGTAAACAAGATTCAAAATCTTATTATGTAGAGAGGATGTTAGAAGGATCATTACATTGAAAAATCAAAACATTGAGGATGAATGCCATACCGAAGTCAAATTAATGCTACCAGTAGATATATTTTGAGAAGAATTACTGCTTGTGGGACCTTCATAACTAGGAGATTTTTCCCTCCTTTCCCAAGTCATGACTAGTGATTGTGTTCTTCCTGTACAGTTTTCGGAATTAATGTACAGTGCCAAAACGTATCTTCCACATTTTAATTAATACGAACATAAATTTACCTCCTTCCAGAACTTCCATGGAGTTTGCTTCCCTTGGTTTAATTAATCTAGGATCATCTATTACAAGAAAAGAAAATTAGTCTTTTTTATTCAATTATGTAGTTGTTAAAGACAATCTAAAAAATGTGGAGCAAATTATGACTTAAATGTCAACTCTCTTCCTTAAAGAACTCAATATTCCTACATGCAATTGCAGGACCCCATAGTAGAGGGATTTTCTACTACAAGACCATGCAGCATATGTCATACAAGGACCAAAATGCAGGCTGGCACAGACTTGACCATACTGTGCAGGCCTAGACCAACACATTGCAGGCAGCACGCAAATGCATGTTTGCCAGCACACATCCATCTGGGCCAGTGAATGCCAAGCAGTAGCACAACACAGCACCAACACAATAAGAAAACTTGTCATGATCTATTAATAAGTCGATATATGGCACTTGCGTTGAAAATATTAAATAGGTGAAGAGAAACTCTGGAAACCAAAATATATGGTAAGAAGTACATGTTTTCAACCAAGTACAAATAAATCAGTGAAAGTGATGGCATTATTACTGTGAACAATATATGAGTTGCTGAAAGCAGAAAATACTAGAATGGTCACATCATGCACAAACAAAGTACAGATGGTGTTATAAGCAGAGGTTGAGAGCTTTGTTGAAGGGTTCAAAAAGTGATTTAAGAAAAAAAAGACATGACAGTAATCAGATGAGGATTTCTAGCATACAATTAAAAAAAATAGTTCAGTAGAATGAATGAAATTCAAGAATGTACTATTTCAAAGATCAAAACAGAGTTCTGCCAAGAACAGATTCGACAATATAGCGTCCATGAGCATGGCATCAAATAGAACAAAAATTGACAAAAGCCACAGTTAGGAATGACATGTTAAAACCACAACATAGGCAAAAATTATTTAACCCCTAGCTGTAAGAAAGTCAACCTTGATGCAACATTAAAAGGACTTTTTCATGAGGGATGTATGAGACATATATAAAGACCGAAAAAGGTAGTCTATGAGCATCCTGAAAAATTTGTTAAGATAACATTTGCAACTCCAGTTTGTGGCCCTAGACCCATCAATAGAAGCACAAACTAAAAAGAAAGCAGGTGTTGTGATAGGAGGACAGGCAAATAGTCAAGCAAGAATCTATTGAAAGAAATATTTACAATCAGATAACATATTTTGGTAATTCTGAGGATCTTAACTCACTATTTTGAAACAAGTAACTCGGTTGAGGATCCACTGATAGGTTTTCTTCAGCCTTCCCAGCCTTAGTTATTTGAACATTTTCCAGGTTCCTTTTTCCAGCAGATGTGTGATCAAAGCCATTGATAGGAGGATGGAGATTGCAGTCTACATTTTCATTTGATTCAGTGCTCTTATTGCCCATGGATCTATATCGAAATCGTACATTTGCTCTCTCTGAATCAAATCTGTTATTTGAAAATTTGTGTAAATCAGTCACCTTTGACTGAGTAGTTCTGGTGATGACAAACACATTGCTGACATGTTTTCGACGATCAAGAGTCAATCCTATGCTTGAGTTGGTTTTGGGGACATGTACCACATCATCCATTTCTTTTCTAGAGTCAGCAGCCACATCAGCTCTTAAGCTAGTTCTGGGGACAATGACAGGCACCACATCAGACTTGTTAATGTTCTGAAAATTGGTTGTTCCATCGAACTTTGATGAACTTGTCTTTAACACTGCAGTGCCTGGTGCTGTAGCTGAATTTGTTGCAGCCATTTTCAGCGCAGAGCTTAATCCAGTTCTTTGGGGAATACCAGGGGGAATTCCTGGAGCTACAAGTTCAGAGAATTATTAAAAAAAAAGAATCATTAAAAAACATCATGCTTAGCTACCAAAAAAAACATCATGCTTAAAGGATTTAAATAAACTTTAAAACAAACCAAAGTGAAAGATAGACGTGCAATCGAGCCTAGCCGAGCTGAATAGCTAGAAGCTCCAATTCGACTCGATTCAAAATACTCAGACTCGAAACTCATCTCGAGATCGATCGAGCCTTAATATCCCAAGCTCGAGCTTTACTCAATGAAAAATAGGCTAAACTCGAAATCAAGGAATGCCGTACAGGGTCGAACCGTCTCGGCGGAGAACCGAGATGGTTCCGGCATAGAAAACAGCACATGCCGGTGCCGGAGAAGAAAAGAGAGAAAACAAGAAAACGAGAGGAAGAGAAAGAGAGAGGAAGAAAAAGAGGGAGGGAGGTCTGCCAGAGGGGCCATCGGAGGGCCTCCGACGGGCCGTCGTGGCCGTCGGTGGCGTAAACGCCTCCTGCGGCTCCGTGGCGTGAAACAGGGACGATCCGCCCCTGTTTCTCATTTTTTTAAAAAAAATATTTTTTTAAATGAAGCCAACATAGGGTTTGCCGGCTTCACTTAAGTGATGCCGGCAAACCCAGTGCCGGCTTCATTTTAAAAAATATTTTTTTAAAAAAAATACGAAAATAGGGCGGATCGCCCCTGTTTCACGCCGCGGAGCCGCAGGGGCCGTAAATGCCGTCTGCGGGCTACGGCGGCCCGTCGGAGGCCCTCCGACGGCCCCTCCGACGGACCCCCCTCCCTCTTTTTCTTTCTTCCTCCCTCTCTCTCTCTCTCTCTCTTTTTCTTCTCCAATTCGGCTCCGTTTTTCTTCGTCGGTTTGCCTCGGTTCGGAATGGAACGGAGGCATGCCGAACCATACCGCCGGCCAGCCGATCCGGCCACCGGTACTGGTTCCACAGACCTTGCTCGAAATCGACTCGACTCAACTCGAATATTAACTAAGCCATACTTGAGCCAAGTCCGAGCTTGAAATCGAGACTAAGCTTACTAATAATATATATATTAATATATATATATGTTATAAATAAAAATAATATTATTCAAAATATATATAAATTCAAATAGGTCTGCAAGCTTTCGAGCCAATATCCCACTACTTGAGCTCAATAATAAATGAGTCAAGTTGAGCTTGGACTCGGGTCGAGCTCAAGTAGCTCTCGAGCAACTCGACTTGTTTGCACCCCAAGTGAAAGAACAAAGAACAGAACATACAAATTAAAGGTTTGGTCCCCTTAACTACAGTTTCTGAAACCAATAACCTTCCCATGGTAGTCTTGATACTGTTTACTGAATCTTGTGAAATGGATAACCTTCCCATACTGGTCTTTATATTGCTGTCAATCTTCAGCGACTGATTACTGGTGGTATCGGAGTTTGATTCTGAATGGCCATTTAATCTAACAACACCGGACCCTGCATAAGGCTCAACCTGCTGCAATTCATAATGCAGCATCATACATCATAAGTTACTTTTAAAGATTAAACATATATTCTTCAGCATGACAAAATCTAGAACATGTATATACTTTTATAAAGAAAATATTTGGACCATACCGAAGGTCAGCAACCCATACTCCAACATAATATTGGTTATAAGAGCATCCAAGAAGTTTCCTCTCATGGACATTCAGATCTGACAATCTAGACCATCCCACCTCCACTACATCATGACATCTTATTGGCTCCCAAGATAAAACCTGGAGCAAAATTAGTTTCCCTATTTGACAAAGAGTAGAATATTCTACTTAATAGCAAGCTCGATGCAAGGAAACTCACCTTCAGGCTTTCATGCAATCCACAAAATAGAGTTTCCCCATCAGGGTTAAAAGTCATGGAATGCACACTGCTGGTCTGTAATTGAAGCAAGAAGGTCAATAATCTGTGAAGTTCAAACTAATTAGAAATCACAATGTCTAAGCAACAAGCTGAGATCCTGATAGAGACATCATGAATAATGTTCTAGCCCAATTTACATTCAGTGTTTTCTATCAAAACACTAAACTAGCAGTGCCATGTCCATGGCTGTTATAAAATGGTCCAACTGAAAAAGAATAATGGAAGAACTATCAAAACATCACAATTAGATATGACCAATAACAAAAAACAAAGCAAAAGGAGGATGCTAATCTATTGATGAAATTTTGATAATTTATTCAGTATTAATTTTCAGATAATTTGAAGAAAAATAGTGGATTCGGTCTATTGTGGTCTTCATAGGCAATACCTTACTAGTCTAAGAGAGATTGGATCCACGGTCTTGGGTCCCAGATACTCCATTTTTAAGCTGTTTGGAAGTGTAGACACATTTAGCACTTGGACCTGGCACTATACAGTATACAACATGATACGACTGTTCTACTGATGTCAACAAGAAATGTCTGACATAGGATATACTAAACCAAGGTATTCCTTGCCTGCCTAAACTGGCCGGTACACCCCGTACCGAACCGAACTGGCGGGGAATCGGTCCGGTTCAGGCCTAAAATTTAGGAAATGATCCGAACCGCACCAAATCAGTCAGTTCAGTATGGTTCACATGCAAACTGTCGAGACCAGACGGTATGACTCGATTCGGCTCGGTTCACATCCGAACCGAGCCGTACCGACCACGTGGGGGTGTGAGAGTCCTGTTGGGTAGGGGGGCTACGGCCATCAATTATTGGTGCCTTGGTGGCTTGGCTCTGCCTTTCGAATGAAAGGTAGAGACGCAAAGAGCCAGAAGCTCCTAGACTCTAACGACAGATGCGAACAAAGTCCAAAAAAAAAAGAAAGATTTCCAAAAATTTTCTACAACTTCTTTGAAGAGACGACATATTTCGACCAGAAGTAAGCTAATCCATCATTCTGTCACAAAATATTTTATTTTTCATTTTTTTGGCTAAAAAATGATAAGTAGAAAAATAAGAGAAAATTATGCCAAAATTTATGATTTTGGTATGATTTCATTACATATTGTTAGATCATTGATGATCTACATGATGACACTAAAATCATTAATTTTTGTTAATTATTTTTTTTAATATATATATTTTTTGCAATAAAAATTATTTTAAAAACTTAAATCCAAAAAAAAACTGTAACCTCAAAATATTGTTTAGGACAATTCAAGCTATTTTAGTATAAATTTTATGTTTGATTGTGAAGATTTTGATGCATGTTATGCATAGTAGCCTATGCTTATGCTTAATTTTGAACAAAATAAAAAAAATAAATAGCATCTAATGCATGTTAATGGACTTAGAAAAATATATGTAGCATCCATGACATGTTTTTACTTGGATCTACCTCAAATATTTTTTTAAATTTTTAAAATTTAAAAATAATTTTTAATTATTTAAATAATAAAAATATGTATGTAACCAATTAAAAAATATAAAATTAGTAATATATTTTAGCTAATTCAGAAATATTATTTGAAGAACATAACATTTTTTTGAATTTATGAGATTTAAAATTATCATTAAAAATTTAAAAATTTATATATAAATAAAAATTATGAGAGATTAAAATATGAAACATATTAATCAGATGTATTTTTTGAAGTTTAAAAAATAATTTTTTTTATGATGAAAAAATATAACTTTTTTTTATAATTATTAACTGTCGTGTTTTGTGAAATTTGCAGAAATGAGTAAGGAGCCAGAGCATGACATTGACCGGGAGCATGACAAGATGCTTTCGGCTCGACATCATTGGAGAGCAAATGGTACAGCACATTCAAGGAATGAGGGGTGACTAGGTTGAAGCAGCATTTGGCTGGTGGTTATCCTGAGTAGCCATGCGTCGAAAATACCCACAAGAGGTCCGACAGCTTATGAAGTACTTCATTGATTCTAAAGCAACGAAGGAGAGGACAAAGCAGAAGAGGGCAGAAGTGGACGTCGAGTTGGAGAGCCACCTTTCTATCATTCCAAAGAGTCAGAGGCCTCCACTCCAGATGATGAGGAGACAAATTGACTATCATTCAAACGAGTCTGGATGATCAGTACCAGCTAAAGGAGATGATCAAATATAGAGAGCAATTTGGACCGTCATTCTATGAATCGAGATCCGCTCTTCAACCATTGGGGGAGAGTCCGAGTTTAGGGACCACCTCTATCAGGGAGCCAGTCAGTAAAGATAGGCATAGTATTTCATCGATGCTGGAGGCTTTCGATGGTAGGAGAAAGTCCTTCAGAACATTCCAGTAGGAGCCACCATCCATGATTTGGATCCGATTTTTTTAGTAAGGATTCAAAACAGTAGAGGTTGACACTATGTTGAAGAAAGATAAGAAGGATATATCGCAAGCTATTGGATCATGATTTCATTTCAGCTACATTCCAGCGAATGCAGTGGATAATACTTATTATCGGTCTGCCATTTCAACCATACAGGATGCCGACTCCGATGTAGATCCCTCAGCACTTAGAGATATCTATGGTCAGCTTCTTAATAGTAATAAGGAAGATTTAGAAAGATGGATTTCTTCTTACAAGAATAAATGGCACGTATACAGACTGACGGTGATATAAATGGTTGGACCAGTCCTACTAGATGAAATATCATCAATTTTTTGATATCTTGTGATGAAAAAATATTTTTTTATAAATCAATTGATGTTCAGATAGGGTGCACGATGCGCATACATCTTTGGACTGATGGAGGTGGTGGTTGATTCAATAGGAGAGTAGAATGTCGTGATGGTCATCACAGATAATGAGCCGCAATATAAGGCCACCGATGAGTTGTTGGAGCGACGATCGCATTTTACTGGACACCATGTGCTGCATATTGCATTGACCTTATGTTGATGGTTATTGGGAAGCTTCGTAGAGTGCAGCGAGCAGTGGACTCAGTCCAGTCTATTACTAGATTTATTTACAATCATACATGGGTCCTATCATTGATCTGAAAAATACTGGAGGAGAGATCTTGAGATCGGATGTCACACAGTTTACTACAAACTACATAGCATTTGATAGCTTCTACAGAAGAAAGCAGTCTTACGTCAGATATTTGTCAGTGTCGAGTGATAGGAGCGCAGATATGTGAGGGCCAGCACTAATGAAAGTCATGTGGAGAACTTGGTGATCAGCCAGTCATTCTGCAATAGACTGATAGGATGGTGAAGGTTATCCAACCATTATATAAGGTGCTTCATAACATGGACAGTAAAGATATCTCTAGATGGGCTTCTTGCTTCACATGATGGAGAGGGTAAAGAAACAGATTAGTGAGATAGATCCGAAACATGCCCAGAAATACATCAACATCATTGAGCGCCGTTGGGATATCAGATGGATAGAGATTTGCATTAATTGGTAAGCACGAATTCAAAATCATCTGAAAATTTTTCTTTTCTTGTACTTGTATAAGTCTACTTAATCATTTGTGGAATTTATTTTCAACTTACTATTTGAATTCGAGATTTCAGTACACCATATCTGAGATAGATATGGATAATGAGCTTCTCACTACTCTCCATAATATGATATATAAGATGGTGCCGATCCAAAAATTGCATCTATATGTTTGCAAGAGATATGTTAGGCCAATTAAAATGCGAGCATTTAACTTAATTCAGTTTGTAATCAATAATATATTTATTAATTTAATAAATATATTTTTATAGATGAAATAGTTTAGAGAGGGGATAGATAGCTTTAAAGTCTCATCTACTTCATAAGCAAAAAATAAAGATAAATCAGATAAATTATATATCAATACTGAGGATTTATTGACATTACATGCCTACAATTTCATGAAATCTAATATGTAATTTTTTTTAATATTTTTGCAGTTAAATGATGGATTCATTTTGGACAATCCGCACAAAATTTGAAAAGTGTGGCCATTCGCATTCTTTTAAACAGTCTTCTCTAGTAGGTGTGAGCGCAATTGATCGACTATCATCCTTATCTACAGCAAATAGAGAAACCGTCTGACACAGAAGCACCTCAATAATCTTGTATATGCACACTATAATTTGAGATTGAGACTAAAATGCATCCAAGATGAAGTACAGCTGAAGTACATGGATCTGATGATAAATGATTATGCCATTGATAACAAGAATCTAATGATTGGATGGCTTGCAGGCCAGTAGCAAGAGCTAGAACTTGATGAGCCGGATCCCCTCCATGACCAACCAGTGTGATAGCTCGAGAGATAAGGATGGATCCAGGGCAATGGGCAGATACAAATATTCCATATAGATTCCTGCTGATCAGCCATAGTCTGAGGGATCACAGGAGAGTCATTTATCACGTGACTCCATGTCGAGACATCCTCCCAGCTGTTTGAGTGAGAAATATTGAAACGAGATCGGTCATCTCAAGCAGGAAGACATCCCAGATACAGCAAAATCAGTCATAAGGGACACTGTGGGAGCTCGAAAAGATAGTTGCAGTATCTTCGAAAGTGCAGGAGTCAGCTGACTCAGATTCGAAGACCAACGACAGTGAGAGCGATGATAGTAGTTATGGATCTGATGATAAGGAAGAACTGAAGGACACGAGACTACTATTCATAAGATGCTGCTGCAGGCTAGTATTCGATTCACCGATAAGTCCCAATTTATCCATGCCACACAAGATAGGGACCACGGTGCACAAGTTAATAGACCTTGCAAGGATACGATTTATATAGGTGACGGTCTTCCAGAGGTCATCCAGCACATGATACAACTGCAGATGATCTTGCACATGGAGTAGGATCTATAGATGTATCTGGATCATCCTTGCATTATAGATCCTATCACCCGCAGACAGCTTATGATCCATATGGATATGGTGTATCCGAAATATCGTCTTCCAGTGGCTACTATCCTATGCAGTCCAAACATCTTACGGATCGAATTTTGCTATTGACATATTTGGATGGACCCTCCACAGCTATATCATCATCCCGAAGATACCTCTTTGAGTCAGAATTTAAGCGAGAGATCTGAGATGTCTTACAATCAGAGAGGATACCTTATGAGATGAATATTCAGGAGTATGATGCTACTTGATTAGAGGGATGGACTGATGTTCTTTCGGAGTATGCGGATGATCATGATATCTACGAGCGTCATAGACACTCGATGAGAGATTAATCAATAGAGATCTTGAGGTTAGTATATTATTCCTTATAATTTATACTTTAGATGTATTTAATGCGTTATTTTAGACTTCTTTTATTTTTTTGATGATAAAATTGTTATATAACATAAATAAACATTACTTTGGATATAAAATTATTTAAAAATTAATTAAAATTATTTGAAATCAAAATCAACTAAAAAAATTTAAAAAAAAATTATGGTGTATCGATATAAAATCGATACACCACACCATATCGACACTCGATACGGTATGATACCCGATACCATACCATATCGATCAGAAATCGTATGGATCTCAATACGATTTCTGAAACCTTGTGCCAAACCATTCCAAACCTGCTGGTTTAGGATGTACCGAACCGAATCAGCAAAGAATAGGAATGGTTTGGCCAATCAAAATGGTTCAACCCATTATAAATTAAAATCCACCCAACCTCGACCCTCCAACTGCGTTCGGATCTCTCTCCCTCTTCTTCGAACCCCAGCCAATGTTCTTACCCTCGAGCAATGCCAATGCCGACAATGATGTCATCCTCCTTCAAGCATTCGAATCAGTACGCCTCTCTCCCTCTTTCTCCCCTTTGTGTTCTCTGTCCCCTGGTTCTCCTAGGGTTGGGGTTAGGTTTTCTCCCTCTCACCCCTCCTCTCCCAATCATTCCTCTCTAGCAAACCTCGACTCAGCATGGTATATACTGGTACTGCACTGAAGTGGTAGCACATCCATATGGACCTCGGTACTGATCTAGTGAACCTTTGACACTTGGCACTATTTTCTTGACTATCATGCAAGGGACTCTTAATTTTGTGTGTTGGACACTTTCAATGGAGCATCATGAAAGTTCAATGGAGGCCCCTTATATTTTTTTAATATAAAGTTATCAAGTATATGGACACTTCAAGTATCATTATGTTTTTGATATGAAGGCATCATGGTTATATGTAGACTTTAAGCGAAATGTCATTGTGCTTAATTTAGTCTCAAGGTTAGTTATCAAAGTATCTAAATACATCTTAAGTAACTCTAAGTAAATCTAGTGAATCAATTAAATGACTTGCAAACTCATAGATGTGCCACTAAATATGCATACACATATATACACACATATATGCACATATATAGACGTAGTGTTTGCTGTACCGCCTGGTATGGGGCTATGGTATGGTAGATGCATATATCTATGCATACATAAAATATAAAGTGCCAATAATTTCTGCCAAGAGGCAACCACAGCCCTTAAATTTAGCTCCAAACATCATGACATGTTCATCCTATCCTAATCTCAAAACACTGTGACCATTAACTCCATAAACTAATCATAGTCGGTCTCATTATTGAGTGCCTTATTGCATCCTTAAGATATGCTCAGAGTCAACACCAACAATCACGATGACTCCCTATGCCCTTCACCTCCCAACAGCTGGAGGTCAATAATAGCATGGCCCTGCAAACCGGTGTTGGAACCTTCTTCTAACACCATCTTTGGGAACCTCTTGCGTGTCCTACCACCTCTCGGTCCTTGAATGAATACAATAGCATAGCCCCCATCAACAAGTGTTGCAACCCTCCTCCAACACCAACTTTGGAAACCTTATCACTTTACAAGCTCGATTTACAGATAGGTTCGTGCATTTGTGAGGGTTTTTTTCACTTCTAGCCTTGGTGGAGTCTTCCAAATACAAAAAACTTACACTGGGATTTCTGCAACTGCTTAGTGAGTTCAGGATAGAGTATTTAAGGCACCACTAAAGAAGAGTCTGGTTGTACCAAAAAAAAAAAGAAGAGTCTGGTTACTTTCTCTCTCTCTTTCTCCACCCCCTCTTTCAGTCATGAGTTTGCTCCAGCGATGGACATCTGACGATCAAATTCCTCCCTCTGTCTACTCGTATAATAGAGTAGTCTTAAATCAACAAACAGCCCTCACAAATATTTGGGTCTGAATGTAACACAGCAATGGGAGCAAATCTTCTGTTGGATAAATTGTTGGTTTGGATAATCTTGGACTACTGGTGCATCAATCTAACAGCAAGGGATGTTTCATAGAATGGCTAAGTAAAATATAAGGTACTAAATAATTCCAGTCAACAGATTTATCAAAGATTAGTTGCACTAAATGAGTTCATGTTAGTGAACCTGAATTTTTGTCAATCCTAAGAACCATGTAACTGGATGCTAGTGACACCACCGCAAATACCACTAGTTCTTATATGCATGAGTTCATAAACATCATGCCATGAATATCCGAAATAAGTTCTAAGATACATGCGAACAACAGCTGTACCAAGGTTTGCCGAATCAATCCAAACAAGGCGGTTTGGGGCATGCCGAACCATAGTAACAGCTAACCATGTAGTTCGGACATTCGATTTAGAACACCGGCAAAAACGAAGTGAGCGAGAAGGAAAGAGAGGAAAAGAGAGGGAGGGAGGAGGGAAGAAGAGAAAAGGCCAAAGGTGGCCAGCAGTGCCCACGAGGCTATCAGAGGGCCATCAAGGCCCAAGGGGCTCCGCAATCCTGCGCAAGATGCGAAAAGAGAGAGAGGGGAAGGGAGGGAGAGAAGGGAAGGGAAGGCAGCAGGACGGCCACCAAAGGGTGGCGAGAGACCATCGAAGAGCTGCCAGGTGGCCGCCATGGCCACCAAATGGCCCAAAAACTCCCCATGGTCGCGCAGGTTCGAAACAGGGGGCGACGCCCCTTTTCATCGCGGTTTGCCTTCACTATTTATCAGTCTTTTTAAAAAAAGCTGATGAAACAAGAGCTAAGTGAAGCTGGCAAACCCATTGTCAGCTTCACGATTTATCGACTTTTAAAAAAGTCGATGAAATAGGGGCATTGCTCCTGTTTCGAACTCGTGGCAACCACGAGAAGATTTTAGTGGTCCGGCATCCACGGCTACCTCCTTGCCGCCATCCCCTCCCTCCTCTTCCCTCCCTTCCGCTCTCTCTATCTCTCTTTGCTCTCATTTTCTCTCAAGAGGACTGCAAAGCTCAATAGGCCTCCGCGGCCTCTATGGCCCTCTACTAGCCACTGCCTGCATCTCTGCCAACCTCTCTTTCCTTCCCTCCCTCTCTCTTTCTCTCTATTTTCCTCCCCGGTTCATCCTTCATTTCCATGTCGATTCGGATCTAGTATGGTCTGATATAGGGGCATACCGATTGTACCGTCAGCCGATTGACATAGGGTCCAATTCTAAGTCGGCAATCCTTGGGCTGTACGAATTCAATTACGTAAAAAAATGGCTGTATAAATTAATAACTAGTTTCCATTAATTGCTAGCTATAAAGAAACAGACATTTAAGATTTAAGATCTCAAAGTGTATATTTAAAGACAGGTCAAATACAAAAGCTGGATTACTATAACTGTGACTTTATTTGTTATTGTTGTTGATTGAGAGTCTACAAGCTTACATTTAAGACATGTGGATGTGAAAATTTGATTTAGATGTAGTAACTCCAAGTAGCTATTGTTATTTTTGTTATGGAGTTCTCTTGTTTAAGGTCATATGTTTAGCAATTGCTTTCAAGAACCAACATATTTTTTTTCTCATTTAGAACCATCATGTTGTAGCATGTTTTAATTAAAACTTCTTGGGTCACTTGAAATTAAAATAAAAAATAACATAAGAATCTAAATTCACATGAGTGCAGTTGAATTGCTGCCCCAAGGATTGGACAATAAAATGGGTCAGTGTCCTGGTCGAGTTTCGGAGCATTGGGGCCATGGGTGTAGGAAGAGGTTAGCTAGGGATATCTCAGGAATTAAAAAGCAGCAAATGTTGGTACTTATATCCAATTTTTAGGATTGTGTTATCATTTTTTTTTTTAGAAACCCATTCATATCAAGGTGGAAAAAGAATAGAATCAAACATTTCACTTATTTTTCCATAATATTGCCTATAGTTGTGATAATAGATATTAATTATTTTGATGAAGGAAATGGTATCAGCTTGTAGCTTTCATTTCATATTATTCAAATTATCCAAGTCCTAATTAAAGTATTGGTAAATTTTACTTTCATGGTCGAAGAACTTTCAAGAATGACTTATTGTAATATGGGTGTGCATCAGAGCATTGAGAGTAAGCTTCATATTGTAATATGATATTATGAAATGACATACAAGTCATAATACATAACTTTACACCTATATTATAATTAAATTCTTATATTATTTATTTAATAAAATTATATCCTGAATTAAAATAGGACAATGCTATGATAATATTGTAGTATACAATTATGAAATGTGGTACTTGTACAGTACATTGATATTATTAAGCTAATTAATAATTTAATACTGTGATAATACAATTATGATGTTATCAATATAACACCTACATTAATAACAGTTTAAATATGTTATGATAATATTTGGCATTATTAATAACTTATAAAAGAGGCCATTGCTTGGTGCCATAGAAAAAGACTTGGGTTGACAAGTGCAATGGTGCAGGTTCAAGTCCTAGGGCAGCCTTTTTGTGCAAAAAAATGCCAAAGGTTAGATCTGTCCCCAGTCTATCCCATCCCTCCAGGACCCTGGACTGTTGGACCATAACTAGGTATAGCCTTTTTCACTAATAACCTGTAGCAACATAAAATAAAAAAAGATATATCACATTGATTTATATAACATTATAATAGCACACTATCATAATATTTGTGTAGTATTATAGCAATATGATAACATTGTATTTTATAAGGACTTTGTACTTTGATATACAATTAAAATATTAATAAATAATGATATTACAATAAAGTAAAACCCATGAAGCAAACCACAATCTGTAGAAATCAGTTTGATGGTAGACAAAGCAACTTTATGGTTGCTGAAATTGATGATAAGATAACAACAAGAATAAAACACTAAAGAACAATAATCTTCACTCAGAGTCCAAACAGAAATTTTCAAAAATTGATGCACAAAATTCTGCTTTAAAGATAAGTGCTACCTCAGGTCCTGATGACCCAATCATCTCAAAAGTTTCAAGATCCCAAAATTTAACAGTTTTGTCAGCTGAACCTGTAAAGTTTTTCAAAATACATAATAGAAAAAATTATTAGTTGCAAAAGTAAAAGCATAAATAATCTGAGAAACGAATATCTATAGGTAAGAATTTTATTCTTGAGTATAATAAGACCTAGTTTTGTAACGACTTTAGTGTATCATTGGAAGTTTGATTTGTGAACAAACTACAGCTCTTGTACTGAAAAAACACACCAAAAGACCAACTCAAAGTGCAGTGGGTATGCATCTGACAAACGATGATACGAATAATGCTCTGTATATAAGATTACAAGTATATAATGCCAAACAACAGTGCATGCAGAGTATCAACTATATAGCAATGGTGATTTCACAAGTCAAATTTGGGCAGTAATGAATAAACATACTAAACTACCCAACAAATCCAACTAAGCAAATAAAGATTAATGTTATTATGCTAAGAAATTAGTAAACAAAACACGCAACACCCTCCTCTCTCCCTCCTGCCTTCCTTTTCTAATATCTCCCCCTTCCCCCTCTCTCCTCTCTGAAAGAGAGGCAAAAGAGCCTACCCTCTAGGATTTCATTGACCAAAATGTATAGAGTACAAGATGTACACATATGGCAACATAGGCCAATGTTTTATGGCAACATATGCCACTAATAATATAGCAATAATACCATAAGAACCTCCACTAATAATACAGCAATAATACCATAAGAACTTCCACTATATATAGAAAGAAATATGCAATACTAAATATATCCTAACATCCCCCCGCAAGCTGAGCATCCTTGGCATGGAGGCGAAGATTGGTGCGCAAAATTGAAAACCAAGAAGTAGACAAAGGTTTGGTGAAGATGTCAGCAAGTTGTTTGTCAAAAAAAAATATGGACCACATCCAAATGACCCGATTGAACTTTCTCCTGCAAGAAGTGATGATCAAGTTCAATGTGCTTCATACAGGCATGTAAAACAGGATTTGCAGTAAGGTATGTTGTGCTAAGATTATCATAATAGATGCGAATAGAGTGCCATAAGGAGATGCAAAGATCACGAAGTAGACGACGAATCCAAACAGTCTTGGCTAGTGTGTCGGCTTCAAATCAATACTCCACTTCAGAACTAGAGTGAGAAATAGTAGGCTGCTTCTTAACGACCACGAGATAAAATTAGGTCCAAAAAATATGCAATACTCGAAGTGGACCATTGTGTATCTAGACAATTAGCCCAATCAGCATCTGAAAAAGCAATGAGTGATGGATTCAGACAACGGGAGATGAAAATGCCATAGGATAGTGTCCCACGAATGTACCGGAGAAGAAGTTTAATAGCTTGTATATGTGTCTCGCGAGGAGCATGGAGATATTGAGCAACCGTATTAATAGCATATGAGATATTAGGTCTTGTGAAAGTAAGATATTGCAAAGCACCAACTATTTGACGATAGGTAAAGGGATCTTCAAGAAGATGCCCTTCATGAGTCGAGAGACGAACACTGGGAGAGAGAGAGAGTAGCAACCGGCTTACTTGTGAGAAAACCATGATGTTCAAGTAGTTGACGCATGTATTTCTGTTGAGTCAGATGAAGATCAGATGGTGAGCTAGTGACTTCAATGCCTAAAAAATAATGTAGAGACCCCAAGTCCTTCATCGCAAACTCTCATTGTAAAATGTCTGTAAAAGCTTCTAAAAGAGATAAGGAGCTTCCAGTAATAATGATATTATCGACATACAGAAGAAGAATGAGAGTGCCAGAAGAGGAGTAACAAATAAACATGGAGGGATCTGCAATACTTCCAATAAAACCAATCTCAGAAAGAAAGGAAGTAAAGTACTGAAATCAAGCCCAAGGTGCCTGCTTGAGTCCATAGATGGCTTTCCATAGGTGGCAACATGATGAGGAAGAGAAGAGTCCACAAAATCAGGTGGTTGTTTCATATAGACTTCTTTAGAAAGAACACCATGAAGAAAGGCATTCTTCACATCAAGTTGCCGAAGCGGCCACCTAGAAGAGAAAGCTATAGAAATAACAATGTGAATAGTAGTCGGCTTGACGATCGATGAAAAAATTTTTGCAAAATCAATATCCTATTGCTGTTTGTAGCCCTGAGCCACAAGCGAAGCCTTGAGAAGCTCAAGAGAACCATCTACCTTCTATTTAACCTTGTACACCCATTTGCAGCCAATGAGATTGATGATAGAGGAACAAGATCCCAAGTAGAGTTAGTCAATATGGCATCAAATTCCTCGGTCATAGCTACATGCCAACCTGCATCTTGAAAAGCCTCGGCAAAAGAATTAGGCTCGATGGGAAGAGAAGAACTCTTAGAAGTGAGGAAGGAGGTAGACTCAGTCATATCTTTTGTCATGGACTAGGTGAGCATAGAGTGTGTATGAGAAGGTGGAGGGGAAACAATAGGTGAGATAAATAAAAAAGATGCTGAAACTGATAGGTCTACAGTAGGTGGAGTGGAAAGGAGAGGTTCAGAAGGTGTAGGAGCAAGGTTGGTTGTAGTGGTGGGTGCAACAGCCCTAGAGGTTGTTCGTCTAGTATAGATTCGGAGCTCTTTCTGACCAGCTGCAATGGTATGGTTCTCATCTCTAACCTATATGGCATCATGATTCAAGTTGGTCGTAAACTAAGTTAACGACTCAGAGGTTGGTGAAACAAACAAAGTGGACCAATTGGTACAAGAAGTGCTAGGATCATCAATAGTAAAAATATAGATAAAATTGATATGAGAAAGTGCATCAATAGTAGGACTCTCACCCAATAAAGAAAGATTAGAAAGAAAATTTTGAAACATGTGAAAAATCTGAAATAGTAGAATCAGTTGCGGAAGATATAGAAAATTTGGAGAGAAGGATATGGAAAAACTATTTCAACAAAGGTAACATGACTAGAAATGAGAATTTTCCAGTGCTTGGATATGGCAACGAAACCCTTTATACTTATCTGAGAGTCCCAAGAATACACAAGGGAGTGATCAGGGAGAGAGCTTATATTTGACAATATCCTGTAGATCAGGATAACACAAGCATCCAAAAACTTTTACTAGTTGTAAGTCAGAAGGGACAATCATGCAAAGCATTATATGGCAATTTTTCATTCAAAACAACAAGCGAAGGAGTACGATTTACAAGAAAAACGACAGTTTGTAGGTCCTCTGCCCAAAAGCGAGAAGATATGCAAGCTTGAAAAAGAAGACTCCGAATAACATTGGATAAATGACTATGTTTCCTCTTAGCAACATCATTTTGTTGTGGTGTATGAGGACACGAGAATCTCTGAATAATCCCACTCTGTGAACACAGAATAGAGAATTTTTCATTTACATACTCCTTATCGTTGTCAGATTGAAAAATTTTAATGTTGCGATGATAAATATTTTCAATCATTGCTTTAAACTCTAAAAATTTTCTAAAAACCTCGTGTTTAAATTTTAAGAGGTAAATCCAAAAATAACGGGAGTAATCATCCACAAATATGACACAATATTTATATCAAAAAATAGAGGAAACAGGTGCCTGCCATACATCAGAATGCATAAGTTGAAAAGGAAAAATAGATTTTAATTCAGAATCAAGAAAAAAAAGTTTGACATGTTTTTCCATATTGCATGCATTGCAAACAGATAATTTGAGTTCAGAATGACTATCAAAAACAACTTTATTTTTTGTAATAAATTTAGAAAGAACTGTAAGACTGGGATGACCTAACCATCTATGTCAAATATCTTCACTAAATCTAAATGCAACAAAGACCGACCACTGCTTATTCCATATACTTGCAACTCTAAAAGAAATTGGATAGAGTGAAGTTTCCGAACTACGGCATCGGAGAAGCTCCTTCCCCATTTCCAAATCCTTTATAGAAAAACCAAAAGAGTCAAATTCAAAACGAGAATTATTATCATGGTAAAATTGATGAACAGAAAGTAAATTTCGTTTAATAAAAGGAACAACGAGAACATTTTTGAAAGCAAAGGAGTTGGAAGGAGTATTCAACTGTGTTTCATCAATCTGAGTAATATTAAGTAAATTTTCATTACCAACTAAAATTTTTTCATGCCCATTATAAGGTTTAGAGAAAGAGAGAATACCAGAATTAGCAGTCATATGATTAGAAGCTCCAGTATCTGGATACCAAACTTCCTCATCAGACTCCTGAAGGCTCATAGCAGCGATGAAAGCATGGTTGAAATGTTGCCTGCACTAAAGAGCAGAATGATTAAATTTTCCACATATCTAGCATTGTGTGCTAGATCGTGGAACATGGGGTTATTTGTTAGGTTGATTAGGATAAGGAAAGGGTTAAGGATGTGTATGCTTTACTGAATCCATGACCGAGATTTGAATTATGTCTACCACACTGTCCTCGACCTCTGTGAAAACTAACCCTGCGTCCACCACGATGACCTCGACCACGATTTGCATAAAGGGCTCCTCCTTTAGTAGTGAAAGGAGCAGGTGGTGTCGTCAATCCGGCACGGTGCTGAACTTCAGTTTCTTCTTGCATTGGAAGTGGTCGAAGTTGCTCAAAAGTAGGTTTCATTCTATATATATTTAATGCATTAACAAATCCTCTATATTCCTCCGATAGTCCCAGAAGAACAATCATGACCAAATTATGATCCGACTCAGCTTCATCAATCACCTAGAGGGCATCCCCTATGGATTTAACCTTTTGCATATATTCACTCATACTCATTGATCCTTTCTTGATGCTTCGTAACTCAGATTTCAGAGAAAAAGCCGTAGAGGCAATCTTGTCAAGAAAGTATGCCTCAATAATTTTTCATGCATCATGAGCTATTTTGGGTGAACCAGATATGACCATCTGTAGTATGCTAAGAGACAGAGTAGCATTAATCCAGAAAAGTATGGTGGTATCTACCTTCTTCCATAATAAATACTCTGGATTCACAATTGTCTTCTTATCTGCTGTTTCAATAATCTAAAGAGGGATAATACTGATTCTATTCACATGCAAAGTAACACCAAAACTCTCTAAGACATTTAGAAAAATTTGTTTCTACATCAAATATATAGAATCAATGAGTTCTAATGGTACGAGAGTTTTGATGTTAACAATAGATAGAGTTGCGGTAAAAGAAGACATGTTTGCGACTAAAAGAAATCACCACCAAAAGAAAAGGAGATGAGAACAGAAGTTACCAACAAAGATCACTTCCTAAGAAACCCTGAGCAGCACTAGGAGAAGGCCAGCAGCACTAGCGGCTCAAGGAGAAACCAGGCAGCAGCAGGGATGGCCAAGTGGAACTAGGGAAGAATAGGAAAAACAGAGCAGCAGCAAGAGAACCAAGCAGCAGCAGGGAAGGCTAGGCGGAACCAGGGAAGATCAAGAAAAATCAACGACTCAAGGAGAGACCAAGCAGCAGCAAGGTCGGCCAAGTAGAACCAGGGAAGAACAGGAAAAACCAAACAGTAGCAAGAGAACCGAGCGGCAGCAGGAGAAGGCCTGCAGCACCAGGGAAGACTGAACGGCAATAAAGATGGGAGGAAGGTGAACAACAAGAGAGTTTTGGTGGTTGGTGGCTATGGATCAACATCCCTAGTTAGGGTTCCTGCTCTGATATCATGAAAGAGAGGCAAAAGAGCCTACCCTCTAGGATTTCATTGACCAAAATATATAGAGTACAGGATTTTCATATATGGCAACATATGCCAGTGTTTTATGGCAACATATGCCATTAATAATACAGCAATGATACCATAAGAACCTCCACTAATAATACAGCAATAATATCATAAGAACTTTCACTGTATATGGAAAGAAATATGCAATACTAAATATATCCTAACACTCTCTTCCCACCCCACCCGAACCTACCTCACCTCCTTTCAATGTTGTTAGGAAGTGATTATTAGTTAACAAAACTAGCAGGCAGTAGCCAGCAAGGTTCGCTGTACCGGTACCGGACGGCGTGCCGGTGCCGGACTGGTACGGTATGGTACCGGTACCGTACCATACCGACACATGGTATGCCCAGACGTACCGGTCTGGTACCAGTACACAATTTTTTTCAATTTTTAAATTTTTTTTTGGATTTTTAAAGTTAATAATTGATAAATACAACCTCAATATGGCATTATATTGCATATTATTGACATATTTGGGTTCAATTTGGAGTTAGGTTGCGGTACAAAGACTCTTGATCCAAATTTCAAACATATATTTATTTCCATTATATTTCAACTATGTCATCTTAAAACTAAAAAAAATATATATAAAATACGCATTAAAATGTCTCTAAATATTTAAGTACAAAGCGCAATAACTGATATACGAATCTTAAGATGTACTCTACATTTAATTTCTTATCGAGTGTCTGTGACGCTCGTAGATGTCTGGATCATCAACATAGTCTGAAGGGACATCAGTCTAACCTTCTAGCCAAGCTGCACCGTACTCTCGAATATTCATCATCCCATAAGACATCCTCTCTGGATTGTAAGACATCTCAGACCTCTCGCTAAAATTCTGACTCTGAGAAGTATCCTCGAGATGATGGTACAGTTGTGAAGGAGTCCATCCAAATATGCCAGTAGCAAAATCTGATCCGTAAGATGCTCCAGGCTGCATAGGGTAGTAACCACTAAAAGATGATACCTCGGATGCACCATATGCATATGGATCATAAGGTGGCTGTAGATAATAGGATCCATAATGTGAGGATGATCCAGATACATCCATGGATCCTACTCCACGTGCAAGATCGTCCGCAGCTGCATCATGTGCTGGACGACCTTTAGGAGCCCGTCGTCTATATAAAATCGGTTCCCCACGATCTCTACCGACTCGTCCACCATGATCCCTATCCTGTGTGACATGCGTAAACTGAGACTCATCGGTGAATCGAATATCACCCTGTGACTGTCTCATAAATGGTGGACTCCTATCCTTCAGTTTCTCCCTGATCATCAGATCCATAGCTACTACTACCAGTATCATCATCACTCTCTCTGATGTCCGTATCTGAACCAGATAGCTCCTGTACTCTCGAGAGTGGTGCACGTACAACTGTCTTTTCTTTTCTCCCCTTGTGCCCCTCTGTGACTGAGTTTCCTATGATTGAGAGGATGGATGCCTTCTTGCTGACTGCCGGGAGGATCGTCTATACATCTCTCGCTCGAATCTCTGGAAAGATGTATCGGATAGTGAGTCATGTGATGAATGAGTCCCTTGTATCCTCTCAGACTATGGCTAATCAGCTGAAAGCCTATGTGGAATATTTTTTTCTGCCCATTGCCCTGGATCCACCCTGATCTCCCTCGCCACCACACTGGCTGGTCGTGGAGGGGATCCTGGCTCATCAAGCTCTGGCTCCTGCTGCTGACCTGTAAGCCATCCGATGATCGGATCGTCATCCTCGTCGGCATAATCATCCAGCGTCGGATCAGTGTACTTCAACTGAACTTCCTCCTGAATACATTTTAGCCTCAACCTCAGATTGTAGTGAACATATACAAGATCGTCGAGGCATTTTTGTGTCAGACGATTTTTCTGTTTGCTATGGATAAGGGCAAAAGTGGACCAATTACGCTCACAGCTACTAGCAGAGACCGTCTGAGAAAGAATACGGACAGCCATATGTCTCAAATTTTTTACTGACGTTCCAAAATGAATCCACCATTCAGCTACAAAAGCAAAATTATATATCAAATTTGATGATATTATTAAGCAAAATTACATATCAATCTACATTGCTCATTATTGATATGTAATTTACCTGGATTCATCTGTTTTTTGCTTACGACAGCTGATGGGACTCCAAAACTATCTGATCCCTCTCTAAACTATTTCGTCTGAAATAAAATATATTTATTATTTATAAATATATCAGATCGAATTCAGTTGAATAATTACATCTATTTTAAACTAGCATACCTCTTGCAGACACAACGACGCGATTTCTGGATCGGACACCATCTTATATATGACATTGCGAAGAGAGCAAGAAGCTCGCTATCCATATCTATCTCCGGAATAGTATACTGAAATTTCGAATTCAAGTAATAAGCTGCAGATAAATTTTAAGATTGATTAAGCACAATTTTATTTTCATGCTTCGAAAAAATATTTTAAAACATTCTTAAATCCAAACTTACCAGCTAGATGCAAATCTCTACCCATCTGATAGTCCCAACGGCGCTCAATAATGTTAATGAATTTTTGAGAATGCTTGGGATCATTCTCACTAATATGTTTCTTTGCCCTCTCCATCATGTAATATAGGAAGTCCATCTGGGGGTATCTCTCGCTGTCCACGACGTAAAGCACCTCATATAAAGGCTTGATAGCCTTCACTATCTTTTCAGTCTGCTATCAAAATGACTGACTTGTCATCAAGTTCTCCACATGACTTCCATCAGTGCCGGCCCTCGCATATCTGCTCTCCCGCCACTCGACACTGACAAACATCTGACGTAGGACTGTTTTCTTCTGAAGAAGACTATCAAGTGCTATGTAGTTGGTAGCAAACCGTGTGATACCCGATCGTAAGATCTCCCTCCAATATACGTCCGCATCAATGAAAGAACCCATGTGTGGTTGTAGATGAATCTAGTAATGATCTGGGCAATCTCCACTACCTGCTGCACCCTGCGAATCTTTCCGATATCCATCAATATAAGATCAATGCAATGTGCAGCACATGGGATCCAGTATATCTGCAGTCGCTGCTCCATCAGCAACTCTCCGACAGTCTTATATTGTGGTCCGTTATCTGTGATGACCTGCACGACATGCTGCTCACCCACTGAATCAATCACCTCCTCCATCAAACCAAGGATATATGTGGCATCGTGCATCTTATCTGAAGCATCGATTGATTTGTGAAAAAATATTTTTTCATCACAGTATGTCAAAAAATTAATGATGCTCCGCCTAGTAGAACCTGTCCAACCATCACACATCACTGTCAGACTGTATGTAGGCCATTTATTTTTGTAAGAAGCAATCCATCTCTGCAGATCTTCCTTATTGCTGTCAAGAAGCTGACCATAGATGTCCTTAGGTCCTGGAGGATCTACACCCTGGCCGGCAATCTCTATGGCTGAAATAGCAGATCGGTAGTAAGGATTGGCTGCTGCATTTGCTGGAATATGGCTGAAATGAAATCATGATCCAATAGCTCGCCACATATCCTTCTTCTTATCTTTTTTCAGCATACTGTCAATTCTTTGCTGCTTTGAATCCTTGCAAGACAAAGCATGTGGATCCAAATCCTGAATGCTGGCTCCTGCTGGAATATCTCTGGAGGACCTCCTCCTGCCAAAAGCTCCCAACAAAGAAAACATGCTGCGTCTACTCCCTCTACCACCAGGCTCTCTGACTGAGGTAGTCCTTCTTAACTCGAATTCTCCCCTACTAGTCGCTGATCCAGATCTTGATTCGTAGTATGATGGTCCGAATCGCTCTCTGTATCGGGCCATCTCCTCCTGCTGGTACTGATCCGCCAAGCTCGTCTGAATGGCAGCCTCAATCTGTGCCTCATCATCTGGAGCAGAAGCCTCCTCTGACTCTCTAGAGTGATAAGAAAGTAGCTCTGCAGCTCGACGGTCTATTTCGGTCTTTTTCTGCTTTGCCCTTTCTTTCGCTGCTTTTGAATCAGCAAAGTGCTTTTTCATCAATTGTCGGACCTCTTGCGGACATTTCCGACACATGGACACATCAGGATAACCACGAGCCAGATGCTGCTTCAACCTAGTCATCCCTCCTCCCTTGAACTCTATGTTGCACCATTTGCATCTCCAATGATGCCGAACCGAGAGCATCTCGCCATGATCCCAACCGATGTCACGCTCTGGATCTTTCTTCTTACTCATTTCTGCAGGTATAACAAAATACTAATTATTTTGAATTACCTGTAATATAACACTAATTACATATATTTTTTATTTGATAATATTTTTTACTATTTAAATATTTACAAAAAGAATTTCAAAAAAATCTCAAGTTAGATTCAAATATTTCAATTATTTTGAATCATTCTAAATATTATTCTCAATTTCAAAACTAACACTGATTTTTTATTTTTTTAATTTTTTAATAATTTTTATATAAATAAGTATATACTATAAAATAGCTGATTAATTAAAGTAAACGAACGTCATGCTCTAAATTTTTTTCTTATAAATATATGCAAGTACAATAAAGCACGATAGTTTAACGATAATTAAAATAATTATATATAATTTTAAAATAATTTTAATAATTATTTTAAAACTTATAAATTCAAAATAAATATGTTATATACTTCAAAAAATATTTTTTAATTAACTAAAATATAACACTATTTTTATATATTTTTTATTTTATAATTAAATTTTTTAATTTAAATAATTAAAAAAATAATTTTTTTATTTCAAATATTTAAAAAAAATTTGAAATTAGATTTAAGTAGCTTGAATCATTCTAAACATGATTCCCAAACTCTGATTTTTTTCCTTAAAATTTAATTTTTTTTAAATTTTTAAATAAATAAATATTTAAAAATATTTAAAATATATATAATTAATAAAAATTAATAATTTTGGTGTCATCATGTAGATCTTCCAAAGATCTATCACATATAATTAAATCATATCAAAATCATAAGATTTTGACATGATTTTCTCTTATTTTTATTCTTTCTCATTCTTATCCTATTTTTAACAACAAAAATAAAAATAAATATTTACTACGAAAATAACATATTATCTTACCTCCAACCAAATATTAGCCTCTCCTCGAACCACTCCTACAATTTGACGGAGTTTTTTTCTTTTTTTCTAATTTTTTGGAGATCTCAACGGTTTCATTGAGACCTTCATAAGCTTCGGGTCCTCGGGAGTTCTCTGAGACTTCTCAGAGAACTCTTAACAGCCACAATGATTTAAAAAGTCTCCGACCCCACCCCCCTCCCCCGTCCCCACTTTATTTATGTGGGCATGTCGGTACGGTTCGGTTCACGCCGAATCGGACCGAACCGATTCATACCGTCCGATTTTGGACGGTATGGATACGAACCGGACCAAACCGAGCGGTTCGAGGAATATTTCGAAAAAAAGGTCCGAACCGGACCGGTAAACTACCGGTCCGGCTCGATACGCCTCGTACCGAGCGGTTCGGCCCGATACGGCGAACCCTGGTAGCTAGGAATTGTGGGCTCAGACTATCGAGATAGTGGGACAACCAGACCACAAACCTCCAACAGATTTTGAACTTTGACTTCAACGAGAGTTTGGATATTTTGCAGTCTGGCCAGGCTTGGGGCCCCTTGAAGTGGACCTTGGCTTAAACCCATCATGTGAAGATAGACCCTCAAGAATGAAAACAACTCTAAGCTTCTTTTAGAAACCATTGCATCTAGTACGATGGAAATTTCAAACTTGGTTGGGTGTAATTGAAACACTTAATGAGACACAATGTGGATAGTGGCAGTTAAAACTTGAGCCAAATGGGCTAGGAGGTCTGGAGCTGAAGTGAGGGGAGATCCAGCATTTCATGATGCTGGTGATGTTGTGGTGAAAGAGACTGGGGAGAATGGCTAGGTGATATATAGAGTTGAAAGGAAATGGTGATGAAGCCAAGCATAGGCAATATAGAGATGGCAGCTTTCTCCCTCCGACAGCAACTCATGTCATGGAGTTTCACAATACAAGATCATTGAAGAAATGCGAAGTGGCTTCCCACCATTTCGCTCAAAAACCACATTAAACAATAAACATTGAGCTATCAATATCCACAAATAAACATTAAGGGTGCGTTTGGTTAACCATTAAAAAAGTGCTTTTTGATTTTTAAAAAGCAATGTTTGGTAACACCATGAAAAGCAAAAAATCAAAAATCAAAATAATTGCTTTATATGCAAAGCAAAAATTTTTTGCTTTCCAAAACTTGCTTTTCTGCTTTTTTTGCTTCCCCACGTCTAAAACGCCAAACCAAAAAGTAAAGAGCCCGAACATTTCTCCCTCGTCGAGCTCTTCACCTCCCCACCCCTTCTTCCTCCCTTCTCGAACTCTTCTCCCTTGTCGAGCTCTTCACTTGCCATCCCCCAACGTTGCTTTTTGCTTTATGGCAACATAGTTACCAAACATACTTTTTGCTCTTTTGCTTTTACTCAAAAACAAAAATCAAAAAAAATAAAAAATATTTTTTAAAAATCAAAAATCAAAAAATGTAACCAAATGTACCCTAAATTAATTCTTGTTAGAATGACTGAACTATCTAGATTAAAGTTTGCTATAGGGAAAAGGGGAAAACCATTACATCATTGTGGCAACAAAATTTTAAATGAATGTTAAATCATTAGAACTTCTAGTTCCGCATTTAAGGAAATGGGGCTCTTGATCTCTCAGATTTCCCGTGTTTGGGGGCTCAAATGGATTTGGCTTGCATATCTCCATTTTCTTTTGCATTTTCTACTTACATATGTAGACATTATAGTAGCTAAATATTAAGATCTTATTCATTTACATATGTAAACATTCACCAATTATCTCTACATTATCATAGCTAAATATTAACTTAAGTGGTACGATCATCCTTATTAGAGCAACCATGTATTAAGTACTAAAATCATCTTATGAATTACAATATTCAAAAAAAGAAACAGACCAACTTCATCAAGGACATGGAATACCAAAGAAGAACAATGTAAATATCATATAAGAAAAAGGTTCATCTTAAGGCATCAATTTCAAGTTTGGAAAAGTTCTTCCAAGTAATGGATTGTTCAAATACATTTTGCAAGCACCATCAATACACAATCTTTGCCTAAACTCTTGCCTCTATTACCATACTTCCCACCAAATCGTTTCACGAAAAAGGCACCATGCTTTTAATGTCAAATATACATTAAAAGCCAAGCTTCCACATCACTAGTTACCTAGGTACAAAATTAGCTCTAGCAAAACAGTGCTTAAAAACTGACCAAATGAAGTCATATTGGAGTAGCAAAGGCCCAGAGGTTACTTCATCAACAAGACGAGTCATTTCTTGTCAACATTGATCCCTTTGGCAGCAACTAGAAGGGCAGCCCAATGCATGAGGCTCCTACAATTGCAAGGTCTATAAAGGGTTAGAAGTTCACAGCCTTACCCCTGCATGCAGAGAGGCTATTTTCCTTGTTTTGAACCAATGACCTTCAGGTCATAATGGAGAAACCTTATTATTACACCGATGCTCACCCTCTAAAAGTGTGTCTTAGTACATGAGGCTCCTGCCACTGCAGTATCTAGGAAGGGTCGAATATATGCAGCTTACTCCTAGTGTGAATATGTTGTTTCCATGTTTCAAACCTATGACTCCCACCCTCATAAATAGTTAATCATGTTAGCCATCTGAAGGCTTGAATCTTGATATCTGTAGATATCAAGATCTACATTCTCTTGTAATACTCGGCATTAGCAATTAGAGCAAGCTGGCGATCATAATCTTTTCCACACTAATTTTTAGTATCTCCAAATTTCCTAACCAAATGAAACCTGAAAACAACATGAAAAGATGTCGACTTTCTAAATTCATCATTATGAAGGTATCTCTATTTTACTAGAAATAAACAACAGCACTTACTGCCTTTTCCACCTCTATTTTCAAGCAAAATGTTACCCACATCCAACATGAGAAAGTGATTGAATGTCTCAGGTTTTTCCTTACAATAGGGTCTTTTGAACATAAGACCCTAAATCCATAGCCAGGCCTTTGCTAAGAACCATATGAGAATAAGTTGAAATACACTCTTTCACTACTTGCCCATCCAATTCTTTCTCAAGTCTCGACCCTTCCTCAAAAGTTTCTCCTAACATAATAATGTTCCATCCCAAAATCTACTTAAATAGCTATCCTATTTCAATCAGCTTGCCATCAATAGTACTTCACTCAAGTCACATTTAACCAATAACGAGAATAATATTGCTCTCATTTTGTATCTAACTTTCTTTAATAAATTTTAATTGGACCTTGACGATTTAACTATTCTCAAAAAAAAAAAAAAAAAAGTCTACTTAGGTCTTCAAATTATAAATCGAAACTCCAATATGCAACTTTACTTAGTAAATATATACTTTCGCAACCAACTACTACATTTTTGTTCAAAATTTATGAGATTATTATATATCAGTTTTCACAAAATCCCCATGCTTAGGGGGCATAAATTAGCATAAAATGATAAAAATTACATATTTTCTTATCTCACATGCTTCCATGAAATAATTCAATACGTGAATATGCATGACCACATTGTGTTTCATAGAATTGCCAAATTTGAAGACATTGTGTTCTAAAACACATACAGAAATGAGATTTTTAATAGTTCTATTTACTTATAAAAAATCAGAAAAATGTGAATTTACAGTCTTGTATTCAATATATCCCTCAAATTTGGAACAAATAGGGTAGATAAATTAAAAATAAGCTGTTCATTTGCCACCTTCTATTTTTGCATTTAATAAATCAAAATAGTAGGGATTCCTTGGTGTAGATTTTCATTGATGATCCTTTTTGAAATTTTGCATATCCTCTTCACCATACAACCAAACTTTATTAAACTTTTAGTCTTAAATAATGCCCAACATCCTACAAGTATTATTTTTCATGAGATTTTAGAAATCATCATGTCTATGCATAGCCAGCATACCAATATGGATATGTTTTTATGATTCTTTATCAACCTTCTTATGATCATTGACTTTGAGTTATCTTGTTGTCCAACTAAGTGTTGCTTTTCTTCCACTCCACTGATGAATTTATCCCTGCACAATATTTTTTTGAGGTTATCTTAATTTCCCTTATTATTCACCCTTCACATTCCAACCACCTGCAGGGAATGGACAAATGCAATTATTTTTTCTGGAACATCTGATATTTACTGATTTTAACTATCTTGAACCCCTCGTCATCACTAAATAATCGAGAATATGAACATGGTCCAAAGTAATCCAAGAAAGAAAATAGAACCAAGCAAGCAAATTGCCCAAGCCTGAGAGATCAATATGAAAAAACCTAGAATTCTAGATAATAAGAAAATAAGAGGATGGTCTTGGAAGTCAGGATACAAGAAATTTATAAAGGAAGATCCATCAGGTCAAAGTCTCAACTACACAAATGCCTTTAGGTGTGATATTGCTCTAGCCATTCTCTCCATCCATATCATGGCACTAAAATCATTTCCAATGCCAACTCCAAATGGCAATTCAATTAAATGTAGATCAGAAATTCTCATCACATGTCAGATTTGCTTTCCATTTGGTTTCATTTACTTTCTAAGTCTTCCTAATCACTGACATAACTGCAAATTGTAAAAGACAAGCTACAATGCAAATTGTAAAAGCAAAGCTACTGACATGTTTGTTGCTTCTGGCTATCATTTGAACAGTATTATGAACTTAAAACAAGAAAATGAAACCAAAAAAGAATGAAAAAAAATATTGTATAAAAGTAGTATAAATCTAACCTGTTGCCAGAAGAAACTCATGAGGATGGAAATCTACGCACTGAATTTGACCTTCATGACATTTAAAATCATGCAAGAGCTTCCCAGCTGTCAGATCCCAGAGCTGTTCAGACAGATTTCAGAACAAAAATGTGGTAGATCAAATGAAGGCTTATTTATAGAATTTTCATAATGACATCAAGGGTTTATTGAAAGAAAAAAGAAACATAATTACTAAACATGGCCCGCAATTCTTACCAAATCATTTTTTATGGTATTCACCTTATTAAAAAAAAAAAGAGTGGGAGAAAAGAAAAATATATAATAACATAAAAATGCCAAAAAGTCCCACTCTTGGTTTTGAAACTTCACAGATAAGAGATTGACCAAAACGTGAGATCGAAAGCAATACCTTCACAATGTTATCTTCTCCACCTGAAACAACCCATCGGCCATCTGGGGTGAATCTAATTGCATTGATTCCTCCACTGTGCCCTTTGTATGTGTCGATGCATCCCTTCCTTCGGACATCCCATATCTTTAGGTTTGTATCCAAAGACCCAGATGCAATGAATTCTCCAAATGGATGAAAATCAACAGATATGCAGTTGGACCTGTGCCCTGTTAGAGTGCAAACAACTGCAGACCAAGAAAACGACCGACTGTGAAAAAGTAATTCCCCATGTTTTACTTTGTATATCATAAATAACAACCTGTACACACTACGGGGATCAATTCTGCTTCTTACCTTTTGCCTCCACTAAATCCCACAACTTTATCGTGCCATTGGCAGCCCCAGCAGCCACTAAAGCTTCTGATGAATCAAAATTTACCGACTCGACTGCACTTGTATGGCCTGACAGTCTCTGCACATTGTCAGCTGAATCATTTAACATAGGCAAAACCATATTGCCCAGCTAAGTAAGCAGATATAGTTGCAAAGAAAGTAGGGAATCTGGTGCAGCAAACAAAGCGTATCCTACCAGTATGGCATTGGGTTTGCCGATAGCCCAGAGATTGACCTTGCGATCTTCTCCACCGGTGACAAGAACCCTTGAAGTCTTCCTCCCAATCTTGAGGCAATTCACATTGGAAGCATGTGCTACAAACTCCTCTGGATTTAATGAAGTTAAGATACCCAAGTCGAACCAGAATTCCCGAATGAGCGAAACCACAGATACTCTTAAATATCAATGACAATTCATACAAAATTAAAGAACTTTTGTAAAAATCAAAAATCATCTAATGAGCCACAAATAATTCAAGAACTTGCTTTTCTTAAAAACGTGTGAGCAAAGACAAATAGATCCGTCAAACAATCATAAATCTCCATCTCAAACACAAAAAGAGGCTTTGTGATTGACTTCAGACAAACCCAGATTTAAGAAAAAATTGGGGGGGGGCGGAAGAATAGGATACGTAGCTTATAGGCACGCTTGGTGGTCATCATGAAGCTGGCAGGGAACAAACAAAGCAGAGCCTCCTCTTCTTCTCCTTTCTCCCAAAAATATAGCCAAAAGGTCCAAATTTGATCTCAAATTCCGCTTCCTCAGCTCATGACGGATCTCAAGAAGCCAAACCGCGCATATCTATTTCTCTCTCAACTCCCCGATTCCATTGCAGCGCCGCTCCACCAGCTGCTCTCCGTCCACAGCTCCAGCCCGCCTAAACTCCTAACCAAAGGCACAAGGGTCGAATCTTCGGTAGAAGAGCAAAGATTTGTGGGCTTCTGCCCTTCTTTATTCAAGATATCAGAGAGAAAAAGAAGCCGCAAGGAAACGAAGAGTTCCAAATTGCAATCAGGGGTCGAGTTAATGTTCTTTATCGAGTATTACTTGGGCTTGAAAAGGCCGGACCTTTCTCCGCTTCTTTGCTTTTTCCAAGGAAGATTCTTGTCTTCTGAAATTTCCCTATCTTCTCTTCCTTTCTTCTCCGCGTGGTTCCTTCCTTTCCCTCCTGTATCTTTGACGGGAGTGGGGTTTAACCGTGCGAACACGAGCGGACTTGCCGCCGCCTTGTAATATAATTTCGCCCTCCGTTTTTTTTAATTTTTTTTAACTAATTCCGTCCGTTATCTTTTACTATGTTTTAACTAATTCCATCCGAGTCCTTACTGTATTAATATAAATAAAAAAAAAATTAATAATTTAATATATATTCAAATTTATTTATCAGAGTAATGTAAAATAAAAAAAAAATATTTAGAATGATATTTTTTATAATAAAATATCATTCCAAATGACATTTATTTGATCCAATCAATCTAACCGCCAGCCAAAGGAGATGATAAAGACCAAAGAAAAACGCCATTGTAAATGGTGTTTATAAAAACGCCATTCACAATGACATTTATATATTTCTATAAAAAAAAAATTAAACATCATTCACACACGCCTCCTTCTTCTCCGATGACATCCCACGTCGCCTCATTCTTCTCCGATGATGCCCCTCCCCGATCCCTTCCGATAAGCCACCACCCCCTCCCCCTCTTTCTTCCCCCCGCCCCTCTTCCTTCTCTCTCCCTCTTCTCCTCTTTCTTCTCTCTCCCTCTTCCTCCCCTGGCCCCCTCCTCCCCCCATCCGACACCCCCCCGACCACCCCCCCTCACCAGCTGCTCCCTCCTCCCCCCATCCGACACCCCCTGCCCCTGTCGGCTGCCCCTTCTCCCTCCATCCGACCCCCCCCCCCCCCGATTGGCTACCCCCTTCTCCCCCCATCCAAGCCCCCCGTCGGTTGCCCCCTCCCCCCAACCAAGTGCCCCCTCCTCCCCCCATCCGACACACCCCCGCTGGTTGCCCCCTCCTCCCCCC
This sequence comes from Elaeis guineensis, assembly GCF_000442705.2. NCBI lineage: Eukaryota > Viridiplantae > Streptophyta > Magnoliopsida > Arecales > Arecaceae > Elaeis > Elaeis guineensis. The sequence goes on along the minus strand of NC_025996.2, from coordinate 53,527,556 downwards.
ATCTGACATCCCCCCCCCCCGATCCCACCGACTGCCCCTCCCCCCTCCTTGTCAGCCCTCTCTTTTCTCTCCCTTTGCCTGGCCACCTGTCCGACGCCCCATCCAACTTCTCTCTCCCTTTGTCCGGCTGCCCGACGCCCCCTCCTTCCCCCATTGACAGCCCCTCCCCACCCACACCTTATCCCCCTTCCTCTTCCTTCTCTCTCTCCTTCCGAACTCTTTCAGTCATTTTATTTTTTTTTGTTAATGTATTCGTTAATTTAATGTATCTATTAATATATTAATGTTGTTTGTTATATTATTGAAAATAGATCTGAATATGATTTTTTCTAAAATCTGATTAAAAATTTAAATATATTGCATTGTATAGAACCGTAGATCCATCTTTTGATTAACATACATATTCTATGCCATCTATACATTTATATATTTTTATACGGATGGAAGAATTATGTATATTAGTTAATTGACTGTCCAGTTTAGACAGTTTGGGAATTGCAATTAATTCTATAGGTAATTATAGTAATCAAACGATACATAGAATATTCGAAAAAAATTTTGGATAGCATTTTTCTTTAGTTCTCCTCAATATCTTTAGTCGTATGGAGAGAACTAAGGAGAAATACTGTCAAAATTTTTCTCGAATCCTATTACGTATCGTTTGATTACTGTAATTACCTATAAAATTAATGTAATTTCTAAATGGGATAGGATTTATCTTTATTTATTAGTTGATGATAGGATGTATTTATTATGTAAACTATTTTATTAAAATAATTATTAATATTAAATATTTTGATTTTAGTATTGTCAGAATTTTTTGAGAAAATGGCCAATGCTCGGATTCGTCTACTATTATATTATGATGGTACAATAGAAAATAGTGAAGATGGCGTGCAGTACAGTCAACCTGCAAGTCAGATGGTTAGACTGTTTTCATCATTATCACGTCAAAAAGTATTGGACCATCTATATAGTGGTATTTCTATAGACAAAGAAAAATATGAAATCAAATTGAGGTGGAGATCTTCTAATTTATCGAGATAGTTAATGCAGAGCAAGTATATTTTAGTTCCAATTGATGATGATAAAGATGTCCAAGAAATACTGATATTTCTTTGAAATTTTCAAAATACTGATATATTTAATTATATATTAAAAAAAATATATCCTCTGCTAAAAATACTACTCAAATGATGGTACCGAGGTTTGGGTACTTTAGTAGGCTTTTAACCCAAGGGAACAATACTCCTAGACCTTCTTCACCTTTCGTAAGTCCAATGGTGCGAACTATTAGTATTAAGGTCATGTTTGTAGAACAGTATTCTAATATTATTGGCCCTAATTATCCAATTATTCAAAGTCCTATGTGACTTCTCCTATGGTGATTTTGCCTATGATGACTTCTCCTATATTGGAAGTAGCAATAAGTGTGGGATACGACACTCAAATAGGAGACGATGATTAGGTCAGCACTGGAATAAATTCTAATAACCGAGGTTTTGAATCAGATGAGAATGAGACTGATGAAGCATGGCTTGATGAGGACAGTAACAATAATGAAAATGATGGTGATGAAGATAATCAGTCCGATATTGTAGGAGAACTTGAACCTCGTTGGTATGAAGATGATAATGTAGAGAATCTGAACTTTGTTTGCATGAACCTCTATAATTTTTTAGCAACTTAAATTTAGATCATGATGGTGGTGTTAGTGCTGGTCGAAGATTGAACTCTAACTCTTCATTTTGAAACTCCTCGATGACTGAATTTTCTATCAATCTGATGTTTCAAAGTAAAAATGAGCTAAAGAGAACTATTGATCTTTATCATATTCGAAGCATTGAGATACAATATAGTTCAGTCACATTCAAAGTTATGGTCCATACGATGTGCATCATCATATACTGAACAAGAATGGAAATGAAGGCTTCGTACTGTAATTTTTAAAAAGCACGGATATTTTTACATCACAAGATATGAAAGTTCTCACACTTGTTTATTTACGGGATTGAGTCGAGACTACAAACATGTCAATGGAAGGGTGATTGACACACCAGTCTGACATTTGATTGAAAAAGATTTAGGTGTTAAAGTTGAAGCTATTGTGGCAGTAGTTAATGAGCAATTTTAATACACAGTGTTATACAAGAAAGTATAGTATGGAAAACAAAAATATTAATTGATATTTATGGAGAATGAGAGTCATCTTATATAAAATTATCCTATTATATGGCTGCACTCCAAAATGCAAACCCTGGCACTGTTGTTTCATGGGATTTCTTTCCAACTAAAAATTTTGATGTGCGGATTTTAAATTATATTTTCTGAGCTTTCCAACTATCTATCTAGGGTTGGAGACACTGCCGTCATGTGATCAGCATCAATAGCATGCACTTGTATAGAAAGTTTAAAGGTAAGATACTAATTGCAACAGGAGTTAATGTAGTTATTTCTTAGCATATGCAATTGTAGATGAGGAGACGACTGCTAGTTGGAGTTAGTTTTATTTCTGACTCCGGACACATATCGCACAAGATAGAAATGGAATATGTCTAACTTTTGATAGACATCCAGATATATTAAATGCCATTACAGATGAGTCTATTGGATGTAGTCCGCCATGGACCCATCACCGATACTGCTTAAGACATATCTGCAGTAATTTTAATACTCACTTTAAAAATGCACAGCTCAAAAGAGCAATATGGAAAGTAGAGAGCACTCATCAAGTTCGCAAACTTGACTTTATTATTGATAGGATTAAAATAGTAAATGTAGAGGCTTGGAGTTGGCTATCTAAGTTAGAATCAAAGAAGTGGACAGTGGCACATGATGCCAGCATGCGCTATGGTGTTTTAACTATAAATTTGTCAGAGGTTTTTTAACAGTATCTTACGAAGAGCTAGAAATGTGCTAATTATAGTTTGTGTTCAAATGATATTTTACCGTCCTGTAATAGTTGGTCTTATTACTACCTTACTTGAGAGATAGCATCAAGAGACACACATTTCATATTTCATTCGGTGAGGTGACCATCACATTACAGGATGTTAGTGTCCTTATCGGACTATCAGTTGATGGTAAGGCAGTTATAGGAGCTAATCCCACTCTTAGTATTTCAGAATGCCAGGATATATGCTACCGATTACTAGAATTTCAGCTCGAGATGCAATTTTTTGATCATTCATGATTGAGGATAGAGTGTTTAGATGATCATTATTGATATTTGCACATTAGAGATGATGCATCAGAGAAGATGGTGCGATAGTATGTCAGGGGCTATGTACTGCAATTACTAAGGGGTGTCCTTTTGCCTAATACTTCATCTAACAAGATGAAGTTGATGTTTTTACCATTATTAGATGATTTAGATTTTATTCGTAGGCTCAGTTAAGACAGTACAGTACTAGCTTGCCTGTATAGGGTTATGTGTCAGGGTTCTGCGGCAGACCAGTCAGAGATCATAGGTTATCTTATATTATTGCAGATATGTGATATACAAATTTTAATTTTCTACATTCTCTTATAGCTCTGATTAGGCATATCATATATGATTTTTTTAGAATTGGCAGATGTGGGCATGGGAGAGGATGCCGACTATTAGTCCATTACGGAGATAGTTGCTTGAAATACCATCAGAGCAGTACGACCCCGATGTTCCATTCAGATTAGACGCATTTTAGAGATATAGGTATACAAATATTAATTTTATTACTTGCAACTTACTACTATTTTTAATCCGATGAAATTCAATTAATGTAAACATACTATCAAGCAGATGGAACGTTGCATTCAACATTCACCATGTGTCGACAAAGGTGGCATGAGTTTATAAATATCAGTTGGATACATTGATTGATACACGTAGATGGATAATTTTAATTTATGTACAAATATTATTTTATAGTATTCATAATCTATTAAAAAATGAGCTTACTAATCCAACTTTATTTTTAACTCTATCAATTTTTGTGGGAGCTATATACAGATCAGATATTATCCATATTGTCATAGATTTGTACAGATGGACATGATATATGGACTGCTAGGGTACCATTTATTTATTTTGATGTGGTGGAGTGGTACCTTCGAGATCATATGCTACGGTAGTTTGGCCGGATTCAGAGCATCCCAGAGCAATTTGATATCGCCAGCGACTTCATCGTATTGATCGATGAGGGAGAGCTTATATTGACAGCATATCAGATATACATAGTGTATCACCATTTGGAATGCACGACGAGATCATATAGTTCATGGTGATGACATATTGGGAGGTCATCCATATATTGAGTACTACATGGTTTGGTTGCTTAGCATTACAGTATTGGTCATTGGGCAGCCTCAGTATGCAGTTTCAGGATATGAGATGAGAGTTCTATTATATATATGTTGGTAAAGCCTCGAAAATTATGTTTTATGTCAATCTCATATTCAATTTCAATTCATTAAGTCTTTATTTTACTTCTTATCGTTAATGTAAAATATTTTATATAATTACATTATATCTTTATTTTATGATCTATAATGTATTTTTAATTTTTTTAGTTATGTAGACTGATTGTTTGTCGGGTCTTATGTTGGACACTCATGTGCTCTATCTACAATTGATGAGGATGAGCGGATCCAGATACTGCGAGAGATGGAGAGATCATATTTAGGGACATTGACGGTGATTGGAGCATCCTATACGTCAGATATGAGATATACACTATCATCACATATTTAGATATGCTAGTACCATGTATTCTGCAGATGTCATCGCCACATGCTGTACATATGCCCTACTTTTTGATCCATAGATGCCAGAGCCTTCATTTTTCTAATGCCCTAGATGACAACACCAGGTCTGAGTTGGCATCATGACTCTTCATCTGAGTGGTCTGATTTTTTTGTTGCAAACCATCATTGGATCCATATGAGGGGGTTGAAGGGGTCATTCAGCTCGTAGATGCTCCAGCAGCATCTATTATTCCTGATATGCATGCTCAAGAGACGTCCACTGATATAGGAGAGAGGCCATCATAGGTGATACAAAAGTAGGAGCGACCGTTGAGGACTTTCGTGAAAAGTCCAAGCGGCCATGGGCACCACGACATCCTTGTGGGACTTAGTATTTTTTAGATTTATAGTACTGTGAATTTTTTTTTAAACTTTATATTTTTATTCTATCTTATATTATTAATTATTATTTCTATGAGAGTTTTAAATATTTTGTTTATTTAATTTCAAGTGTTAGGATGCTATATGGTTTGTCATAATCTTCAAATGTGTCTCAAAAAAATTAGAAAAGAAAATATCATGTTAAAAGAGCTATCTAAATTAGTTTAAAAAATAATATCATGCACCAAAAAATTATAAATAATAATGATAAAATATATCACATATTCAAAAAAATTGATTTAAAAAATATAAATAAAATATATCACACACCGAAGGTTAAGGTGAAGAAAAAAATTACCTTAGAAACATCATTTAGACATATGCCATCACTTTTTGATCCACAGATGCCAGGCCTTCATCTTCTTACATGCCCCAAATACAACACTGGATCCGAGTTGGCATCATGACTCTTTATCTGAGTAGTCTGATCTTTTTGTTACAGGCCCATCATTAGATCTAGATGAGAGGGTATGGGGTCACTTAGCTCATAGATGCTCCAGCAGCATCTGTTATTCTTGATATGCATGCTAGGAGACATCACTGATGCAGGAGAGGGCCATCACAGGTGATACAGGAGTAAGAGCACCGTTGAAGACCTTCTGAGAAGGTCCAACGGTCACGGGCAGCACGACGCCTTATGGGACTTATTATTTTTTAATTTATAGCACTATAGGATTTTTTTTGTAAACTGAATATTTTTGTTCTATCTTATATTTTTAATTATATTTTTATCAAAGTTTTAAATATTTTACTTATTTAATTTTAAGTGTTAGGATGCTATATGGTTTGTCATGATCTTCAGATGTATCTCAAAAAAAGTTAGGAAGAAAATATCATGTTACAAGAACTATCTAAATTAGTTTAAAATATAATATCACGCACCAAAAAAGTATAAATAATAATGAGAAAATATATCATGCATCCAAAAAAATTGGTTTAAAAAATATAAATAAAACATATCATGCATCAAAGGTTAAGGTGAAAAAAATAAACCAACTTAGAAATGCTAGGTTGAATGGCGTTTTTAGAAACGTCATGTGGAATGGCACTTTCGAAAGGTCATTCAGAATGGTGCTTTTAAAAGCATCATTCACAATGGCTTTTTAGATTTTTTTTTTTTGGCGGGATTCCACATAGATGGGGGGTGTGGTGACTGGATCAAAGAAACGTCATTTGGAATGACTTTTCTAAGAAAAATTTTATTTTAAATGATGTTTTTTAACTTTTGCATTACTCTTGTAAATAAGTTGGAACCTATGTTAAATTGGTAAAAAAAATTTAAATTGCATTAGTACGGAAAGGACTCAATTCCATCCTTCATTGTACTGCATATTTATCTACAGTTTGTGCTTGTCTGTTCTTGTTTTAAGTGAACCCGAAAGGATTTCTTGTGTGATAGGAAGAAACAAATATCATATAGGGCAGGACTCTTTTTATGCCACATTCTCTCTCTCAACTTAGAGAAACTTTAAAAAACAAATAGAGATTGAAGTCTTCCTACTAATAGGGCCCACTAATCTCATAAATTATAAAAGAAAAAAGAAAAAACTTTATGCACTAAAAAATAACATTTTGGAAGAGAGATCATTCATATCATTTTCTTCTTGGAGTCTTTCTTGTCCCTAGATCCATTTCTCCTTCTACGAATGTAAAACCATCGATCCATTTTCTAATAATTGGATCCAATAAATATCTAAAGGCAATATATAGTTTTTCGAATATGATGTTCTTCAATATACAGTATATAGTCAGTTAATATACATCTAGCAAAATATTCATATAATGTCTCAATACATATTTGTAGATAAATCGATACACTATTTCTAATATATAGTACTCATCAGTATATAATATATGACCAAATGATGCACATTTGATGGCTTATTGTTATATACTATAAGCTTTTTAAAAGCACACTCAACAATAATCCAATACATACCTATAGATAAAGCGATATATTGTTTCTTGAATATGATGTTCATCCGTACATAGTATATGACTAGTTGAATATACATAAAAAAATATTTATCTAACATCTCAATACATATCTCTAGATAAATCGATATATAATTTTTAGAATATAGTACTCATTAGTATATAATATATAACCAAATGATACATACTTGATAGCTTACTGATATATACTATAAGTTTTTTTATACACACCCAATACATACCTATAAATAAGTCGATATATAGTTTTTCAAATATGATGTTCACTAGTATACAATATATGACTAGTTGATATACGTCTAGCAAAATATCCATCTGACATCTCAATACATACCTTTAGATAAATCAATATACAAGTTTTAGAACATGACGTTCACTAGTACACAGTATATAGCAAAATAATACACATTTGATCCTTACTGATATATACTATAAGCTTTTCAATATATACTCAGTAATGATACAATACATATCTATATAACGATCAGTATATAATTTTTCAAATATGGTGTTAACTAATATACAATATATGACTAATTAATATATACTTAGTAAAATATTCATCCAACGTCCTACTACACATCTCTAGATAAATTAATACACAGTTTGTAAAATATAACAGTCACCAATAATGGTACATGGCCAAATAATGCATAGTAAATGGCTTATTGATATATACTATAAGCTTCTTTGATATATATAAGTTTATAAGTATGAATTGATCAATTTATTATTAGAAAAGAGATGGATGCTTTCATATTCGTAGGAGGAGAAAGGGACAACGGATGAGAAAGACTTAAGGAAGAAGAAAAGATATGGATAGTTTATGTTTATAGACATTCTTTCTTGACGCATGAATTTTTTTTTTTTTAACTTACAAGATTGATAGACTCTATTAGTAAGGGTTTTATCCCTATTTGACTTTAAGTTTCCTCTTTAAAATGGGAGAAAGAGGAAATGTGGCATAAAAAGAGCCCCATCCCACATGTTCCACTATCATGCCCGCCCCATATGATTTTTGTTCGATGGAAAGTCACATAAAAAATAAAAAAAATTTAAAAAAAATATGATGTGAAGAGCTAAGTGGCTTTGATGGATATCATAATTCATAATCTAGTAATCAACTGACATATATCCGATTGTATAGCAAAGTGAGTGTGGAAGTATAGGACGAAAAGAAAATTCAACCTCCACAATAAATAAAACTCCAGTAAAATCTAATTTAAAGAGGAATAAATACCAAACACAAAATAGTTGTGAAGGGAAAAGAGTTTAGAACTTTAATTCATATCTTTGTCTCATCATTCATCATATGTTGCAGTTGTAAGATAGGACCACCTAAATCAATTTCATCCTTCTTTCATTGCAAATATTTCTCGACCACTTAAAAGAATAAAAAAAGAAGAGGTAAGTGGGTTCACAATATGATTGTGATTAGCTATATTGCTTACTAAATTTGGTTGGCTAGAAATAGTCATATATTCAAGAATATTATTCAAAACCCTTCTAGTGACTGATAAGAGCCCATTGCTAGCATCAAAATTCATCCACCCAAATGCTTTCTAATGGTCCTTGATAGCCGAAGAAAATTGGGACTCCATCCTTGTAATCCTCGTGCATTCTCATGTGATTCACATAACTTGGGAGCCCATACATCTTAGAATCAATTTCAATGGCAGTGAGTGGATGTCATCTCTATAATATTGTTGTTCTAATCATAGAATTAAGAGAAGCATGGAAGGGTTAATCTATGAAAGCACTATTATTAAGGCAACCAATGTGGTATTAAAAAGGGGCTCAAAAACTATGATCAATTGGTATCCAATTTGGCAACCTACAGTGATTACACTCATCCACTTCTTTTGGACTACTAGAGGATTTCTTTATCGCATGCAATCTTTTTTTTTTGGTGGGATAAAAAATGGAACAACAACTTCCTTAAAAGTAGAAACATAAAAAAGATACAATATCTAAAGAATACAACCGCCTAAGGAGATAGACAAAATAATAAAGGAGCACCCTCCAGATGGCTATTTACAATATGAGATAAGAACCCAAGTGAAAAATAGACCCCCCTGACTATGCTTAACTTAGCAGCCGCTTGAAACTTCCTTCCAAGAGTGAACCCATGACAGAAAACAACTAAATCTTCCTTAAGGGTGAACCAATTGATCATAGTCCCATTTGATTTAATCTTCGATTGTGATATAAACAAATATTGAAAAGACACCCAAATCCAAGATACCTAATAACTCATTGGCCATGAAACCAAAAAGAAACAACATCTTGTTAGGGAAGTTACCCCAAAACTCATCCCCTTTCTACAACATCTTGTCCATTATCGATCAAGAAAAATGTTAATTGTGCCAAAAGGATCTTCAGCTATAGCCTAGTTGCCTAATCTCCATTATCGGGTAACAATTTTGGAGGTATATTAGCATACCGACTATTAGCTGGCAGAGTAAAAGCCAAATAGCTACCACTACAAAAATAATAAAAAGAATTGGTAAAAAATACGGACATAGTGCAATTAACCAATCTCCCAACATTTTAGCCTATGACTAAACTATAAATTTTGATCTGGAGAAAGAATCACATTTGTACTAGAAGAAGTATTAAGGGACAAGATCTACTTTGTATTAGCATCATCATTGTTCTAAGTAAATCCCCCTAGAGCTTATCTAAAAGATATCGGCCAAGTGAGGATCAGCGAGTTATTTTGCCCAATATCGAAATTAGCTTCTTTTGCTTTATTAGCTAGATTTAATCATCAGCTCGATTACTCGTATGAAAGACATGAGGGATTTGAAAGGTCTGGAATATATGCTTCTATGAGTGCAAGTCCCACAACAGAGGCTAGGATGACCTAATATTCTCTAATTATTTTAAGAGCCATTGAATTACCATAAGAGAATCACCCTCCATCCAAAGTTTTATTACATGCAACTCATAGATAGCCACTCTAATCCCCATCCAAGTGGCTACCAATTTAACAAAAGGACTAAAGAGGATGGTAAAGCCTTGCCTCTAGCTCTGAATAAGATTCCCTGATGATCCCTAATGATGAAAGCAACAGCAACTTCACTGGATGTCACCGAAGCATCAAAATTTACTTTAAGAACTCCCATTGGAAAGGGAAGCCAACAACCAACTTGAGTTCTCTAGATTTTAATTGATTAGAACTCAATGCTCCCTATTTCAATGGGCAATTCTTAAGCTATAGTGAAGTGTTAGACCAAGTACTAGAAGGTGTTGTATACATTGCTCTCCTAATCAGTTGTGGAGAAGTAATATATTTATGCTGAAATATCCTCCCATTGCATGCATCCAAATTGACCAAGTAGTATAAGCCATAAGGTACCTCAACCTATTCTATACCTAGGAACTGAATATCCATTGCTCCAATTTTGGCAAAAAATTTGAGGTTGAAAGCACACCCCTAACATGTCAGTACAAACCAACTAGCAATCTTTTGTAAATGAGCAGCCTACCAATGCATGATGACAATCCTCCATTGTAGAGACATAAATCACAATATTATTGGATGATAAGGAGAATATTTGACTAGCACAACAGCTTCTTGCAGGAGAGTCTTCTCCACAGTAACCTCCATCAAAAAACTCACTCTCATTAGTACCTCTAATTTTTAGACTCCCTTGAGCAATTCATTGTAGGCCTATAATTTTTATGACAAATAAAGCATATTGTTTGAGCCTGATACTTTGTATTCTAATATTGCCCCTGCAAAGTTGATTGGCCAACTGTCACAAGCAATTGGAGTGGCACATATTTAGGTCATCATATCAATTGAAAACAATGAGGCCATAGTATTCCCATCCCATTGCCTGTCCAAAGTGATAAGATTATGGACTCTCCACTCATCGTAGTCCAAATCCATGTTGATAAAGGTTGGTCTCATGAGTAAAAGAATAGAGGTAAGTCAAGGATCCTACAACAATCTAATGGAGTCTCCAGAGCCAATTGACCAAAGGAATTAAACTAATCTTTTGATCCCCGAGCCAAGATCTTGGCCTAGATGCATAGCATCGAGCCAACTTCTTGTAATTATACAAGGATCCTATGAATTTATACTTAGTAGCAACCACTTGGGCCATAAAGATTGAGATTTTAGAATTAGTTGTGTGCCACCTTGCAAAGGAACAATTCTTTTCTCTTTAGCAAGGATGTTGACCAAGGCCACCACTATGTTTGAGAGAACAAGCTTGTTGCCAAGAAACTAGATGAAAGCCTCTACATTCCAAAGGATCTCCCTAGAGGAATGCTCTACAATTTTTCTCCATATTCTGTAGGGCAACAACTGGTATATATATTGAAGACATACAATAGATAGATTGATATGTCAAAACTGATTGAAGAAACATCATTTTTCCAGCAAAGTAAAGGGCATTCCATTTCCAAGTATCTATTTTGTTTGTTATAGCTTCCCTCAGATAATTGAAATCCAATGCAACCAGTTGATTTCCTAATAAAGGCACTCCCAAATATCTCAACTCTCTCTCTTTTCTAGCATGTGCAGAGCTTCACAAATACTGCACTCGATCCTTATTAATGTAAAGGAACTAAATGATAGATATGACTTTGTTGCATCCATTGCTTGACCTGACATGGAGCAATATGCATCCAGAATTGCTTTAATATAAATACTATCCCTTATAGTATGGATCTAGACACCACTAATATATCATTGGCATTGGCATAAAGCGCATGTGACATATAAGGCCCACCCCTACCTAGCTATAAGCTCTCAGCAAGTGCAAATCCACTACTTGTTTAAATAGTTTGGAGGAGAAATTCAAACAAAGAATATATAAATAGGAAGATATTGGACACCCTTACCTCAATCCTCTAGTTGGGTAGATTCACTTCATAGGAGAATCATTAACAAGGATAGCAAATAGAACTTCTGTGATGCAAGAGAGGATCCAACTAATAAGTCAATCATGAAAACCAAAATGCTTCAACACCCGAATTAAGAAGGATCAATGCATTCTATCATAGATTTTTTCCATATTAATTTTTAAGGCCATAAGACTCCGAGTCGTCAAGGCTTGCATCAAGGAGTGCATAACTTCCTGGCCTATTAAAATAATTTTGATAATGCTCTAATCTAGCACAAATACCCCCTGCTTAATAGACACTAGTGATGAGAGTATAAGCTTCATTCTATTGAACAATATCTTGGCTATCAGCTTTTAAATTATACTACATAGGTTGATTGGCCTATAATTATTAACTCCTATCAGATTATTTTTCTTGGGATTCAATGCAATGAAGGTCCTCTTCTAGGATTGTGGCATGCAAGCATATTAGAAGACATACTTGATAGTATTTATCACATCAAGACAAACAATATGATAAAAATGCTGAAAGAAAAAGGCTTGAAAATCATCAGGCCCTAATGCTTTATCTGAATGTATTTTCCTAATAACTTCTTTAATCTCATCCTCTGTGATGGCTTTAATTAAAGCTTCATTCTACTCCACCATTACAATATCTAAAGTAGATGAAAATTTGATTTCATCTACATCAGCTTGGGCTTGCCAAAGTTGCTGGAACTGAGTAAAAAATGGTCTCCTCGTGCTTTCCTCCCCCATGAGCTATGTCCCTTAAGAATCAGTGATTTGTATAATTCGATTGTGCCTTCTTTTTAGAATTATTGAGTAGTGAAAGAACATGATATTTGTATCGCCATCTTTGAGCTAAGAAAGCCTTAATTTTTATCTCCAAAAACTTCTTGAATGTATAAATTCTTATGATATTGCCTTACCAGTGCTAACAAGTACATGTGCTCCTATGGGTAAGGTCCTTCAGTTGTTCCTCCATTCTTAAAGCTTCAAAATTAATTCATCCTACCTTCTATTACAAATGTTGCCAAAGAATTGCTTCCACCTTCAAAGAGCTTCATTAGTCTATTGAACGAGCTTAAATAATCTAATTCTAAGAGAATGGTGTCCTTGACATTTTCAAGCTCGATGGATCTTATCCTGTATAGCATCACAATAAAGCCACATTTTTTGCAAAATAGAATGCGACTTGTTTCCTTCGCCAGTTAGCTGATATTGTAAGCAACAAGGGATAACAATCTGAAGCAAATTTGGTCAAGTGTTGAATTTTAAACTTTAAAAATAAGTTTATCCAACTGTCTGAAGCAAAGGCTCAGTCTAACCTTTCCCAGCCTCTAGTTGCTCTTAGACAATTATTGCACCAAGTAAATGCTGGTCCCTGATAGCTGATATCCATAAGATCTGGTTATCAGAAGAAGGAGCAAAACTCCTTAATCTCTCTATCCACATGGAAAGGCTTGCCATCTTTTTTGTTTTCAACATTTAATATGCAGTTAAAATCACCAATAATAATCAAGGGCAAACCTAAGGTCCTGATTGATAAAATATGATCCTACCAACTGCCTACGCTCCACTTTACAAATACTGAAATATACTACCGCTAACATCCATTGTGGCCTAGAGGTCGGAGTAATAATACGAAAAGCAATTTGTCGGTTGACTTGGAGAAAATTAACTTGCCCCAACCCAAGCTTCCAAGCAATCACAATCCCTCCAGATAGTCTCCTAAAAGGAATCATATATACATCCCATCGAGGATCCATCATCATTTGGATTTGGCCTAATACCTCGTTAGACAAGCAAGTCTCAAGAAAACAACAAATGTCCAGGTTATACTATCTCATCGTATTTTTGGAGTAATTGACAAAGGGGCTCTTAGCGGCTCTCCTACAATTTCAAGCCAATATTTGTGTTAAAAATTAAATGATTGAATAGCCATCCTCGAGGCATTAGACCCATGAACAAGCGGGTGTTAGGAAGAATAACCATGAATACAGAGGATTGATCACCACCCTTATGATGTAGTTGTGAACAATGTTCTTTGCTCCCAGAATTTTCTAGGGCAAATTTTAATGTAGAAACATAAGCATCATGAGTACCTAGTTGACCATTAGTAGAATGTTGATCCCGAACTAAAGCGGTCCTTATTTGACCACCTACTTGTTGTTATGCCTCTGGTTGTACCACTCTTGAACTGATAAATTTTTCAATTACTAGTCTCCATACTTTCCTAACAAGATGTGAATTCTTGTTATGAGATTGCATTGATCAGTAGAGGACCAATTGCCTCCTTGGTTCATTGATGATCGAGCTCTCCTATCTCACCAGAACCTTATTGGTTTATGGGGGAGACTCTGATCTTGGCGAGCTTGCTTTTGACAGGACCTTAGTTGGAGATCTCATTGCACTTTTCCTACATAGTTCACGCTGTTGATGACTCTACCTTCACTGATGATGAAGAACCCAAATTCATTAGTTGCACAATGGATTTCTCTTCATAATGCATCAGTGGTGCAAAACAAGAACCCATTTCTTATCCAAGGACTTGTTAAGGAGATTTGGGTTGAGCCAGTTATGATCGCTTGGATTGCCTCTTTTATTGCATCCAAGATCTAGAAGTCTACCCCTTCGATTGTGGTAGAGTTGGAGACCTCCTAAAACCTCTTAGTGTCTAACTTGCCACCAGCATCCTGAAAGCTCAAATCTATAAACCATACACCGGCTTAGCCTACTAGTGCCTTTGGTAGATTTGAACACCCACAGGTCTTAGTTTCATAGACAAGTTGTTCACATATATAGCATATATTAGATAAATCCTCATATATGAACTCTTGCTATATTATTTCATCATTGACCATCATGTTGACACCTGGGTAGATGATTTGAGAAGCATCAAGCATGCAGGCTCTAGCGAAACTCATCCTCATGAAAAACTCTATACACTCAGCCAAGAACAATGGTTTTTCAACTACAACCACATCCTCAAGATCTTATCTTTCTCCTAGAGCTCCAAAGATAAATCGGGCAATCTAACCCAAACCCTAGCTTGTGGAATACCATCCCAACCAAGTTTGAAATTTGGTATCCAATTCTCAAGAGCCAAGAGTTGGCCAACTAAGGACTAAGGTTCCCATGCAAGTATTTTGTCCTTCTCCACCTTTGTACGTAATATGAGTATAAAATATCTTCAGACATATGTGAAACCCGAAGCTTACTCATATTTCAATGGAGCTTGAGCTCTTTCTGAACAAAATTAAAGGAAAAACCTTTCCCCAAAAACTTATCCAAGTGTGCTGACTATAATCGTAAGCAAGCCTAGCTTATGTCCTCCTTAGAGAAGACAATGACATGTGTGAACCATTCCTAAATTACATAATGTCATCCACTATCGCCCTCAATGACTCCCATCAGAACTGGCGAGAGCCCTGGATGACTTGAGTCCATGATCTACCAACTTTTGACATTGGTCCTCCTTTGCTTGTCAAACCACCTAGAGGAGCTCGAGACCCATTCTCACCCTCTAGATCTGGCCTCAGGGAAGCTCATGAAGAAGAACCCCCTATAAAATACTACCTCTCAACCTCCATCTGAGCTCCTACAGCTCCCTCTTTCCCTCCCAAAGAGGGTTTCCAAGGAAACCAAACCTTTATTTTTCCTTGCTCACTCATCGCACTTTCTCTTACTAGAAGATTCAAGAGCACTCCCTTACAATCTTTGAAGCCGCCCTCTAGAAGCTAATTATGTTGCAAGTTGGTAGCCTCATATGTAGCAAATCATGTGACTCGGTTCTTTGGAACTCCATCTCTCAAATTTGTGATCTATTGTACTCTAATGGATGTATAATGTAGCCACTCTATCAAAAGGAAAAAATCCTAATTGGAGATCAAGATGGGATCTAAGACATACAAGCCAATTCGTAGTCCGGTTAGCTCGATGGTAAACAAGATAGACATGAAAGAGCTTGAAGAATACTTTCATCTCCCAAATGCCTAGAAGAAGAGCTATGACAAGGCTCATTGACAATCCAATAAGAATTAAGGAGTCCCTTTTAGGCCAAACCTAACAAGTATTTAGGTGTTAGATGGCAAACTTTAGTTCATTCTAAGTAACTCAGAGCTCAAATAATGGGATAGAGGATGCTTGAAACACTCAAGAATTGACATACAAGATGTGACCAAATTTGTCTCTTATGATAAATCTAGCACTATGCCATGCAACCATGATGCAGACGTCATAGCTCACAGATACATGGAATTGAGGGATCAAATTCAAAAGGATGCGATTCGATTCGACTTGACAACTATTGCATGTACTAGGATACTGACTGATTCAAGGTATCCATGGTGCCGTCGAGATATCTACTGAGGTATCTACTGAGGTATTTGAGATATCTGTTGAGGTATCCGAGGTATATTTACTGAGGTATCCGAAGTTCTACCGATTCCTGCAAAGTTCTGGCACTGTCACAGTAAAATGACCATAACTTTGCTATCCGATATCAGAATCCTTAAGTTGACCTCATTTCGAAAAGCTCTTTTAAGCTCTATGAGGCTGGCTACTTCACCGTCACTATAAATTTTGAAGCTTAATTCAATCGTTTGACAGTCCTACGGGAGCGCGCAAGAGTCCTAGTATGTCATGAAATCTATTTTTTGATTTATTTAGTATTTTATTTTCTTTCAAATTCTTTCTTTTAGTTGACTTAAAATTTTTACACTATAAATAGCATCTCTGGCTATCATTATAATCAGTTTTTTTAGACATTATTGAATTAAAACTCATGAGAAGAGAGTTTTTTCTTCTTTTTTCTCTATTTTTCATTGTTTCATATGTCTTCCATCCTTCTTCTCTAATGATCGCTGTGCTATAGGCTGCGTCAGTTAGTATCAGAGTCCTTCAGATCCGTAAGTGCTAATTCTTTTCTACAGTCAGATGACGGATGGTGATCGTAAGAAGAACCAACCTGCGAATCAAACAGCAGTCTATGAAGAAATCACACAACGAGAATGAGATCTGATGTTGGAATGTGAAGATTTAAATAGATAAGTGGCAGATTAGACTGTGCATCTTACGTAGTTAGAAACTCGGGATGCGAGATCTGAGAAAGAACCTGATGATCGCAGATTTGACGGAAAATTTTTAGATTTCAAAAATTCTTTTCATGGGGATCTTCCCACACACCGATGAGAAGATCGTGATGACTTATTCGAACGATCAACCTACTGGTTTGATTCTATAAGAGTAGATCTACCTGCGTATTCGGGTGATCTACAGATGAAGGTGTTCCTTCATTGGCTAGATTAGATTAAACGTATTTTCAAGTATAAGAAGGTACCTGATGATAAAAAAAGTAAAACTTGTTGCCTTAAAATTGATAGGTCGAGCTTCTGCATGGTGGCAACAGTTGAAGAAAATCAGAGAGTGCAGAAGCAAACTAAAAATTCAAAATTAGGAGAAGATAAAGAAAGCATTGAGGGAGTAGTTTTTACCCTTCGACTACACACAATCCTTGTACCAGCACCTACAGAACCTGTGACAAGGTCCTAGATCCGTGGATGACTACACAGAAGAGTTTTACCAACTTGTGGCTAGGAACGATCTTACGGAGAATGAAAAATAGATGATGGTGAGGTACCTGGGGGGACTACGACTGCAGATTTAGGATGTTTTGAGGCTCCATTGAAGCGAAAATTCAGTGCAGGAGCAAAATGATAATTTTAAAACTTTTTTAAAATTACTATTTTACAGTAAAATTATTAATTAATCTCATTAATTAATACTAATTAATCCTACACTGGGATCTAAATATGATACAACAGCATGCATTTAAATTTGAAATTTAAATTTGAAACAGTAAACTTTTTACTGTACTGTGTTCAGAACACATCACCTTTTGCAGGTAGTCGATCACTGTAATCTGATCACCATCGGAGGGCTCTGATCATTACGTCATAGCCACACTAGTATCTGTCCTCTGCGGATCGTCTACATGAAGCTTCCGTCTGATCGGCTCCTCACGAATGCTAGTTCATGATTTTACCCTTTTGATGGCTGATGTTGATCGAACTCCTTCGATCGATGTGTGCCGACTCTTTGGATGCTTCGGATCATCTGCATGATTGGTTGAGAGGCTGATGGATCTCTCCCTGAAATTTGATGGACTCACGACACTCATGGCACACCAATCTCACTTCCCAAACCCTAGATAGAAAACCTAGGGTACACACCAAAAAACCCTGCGCCCAATTTTCTTTCTTTTCTTTCTTTTTCTGTCGGAAGGTTTTGGACCTTCACCTCATGCACAAGGCTTCCTCACGCCCCACTTTCTTTCTCAAAATTTTTCTACGCACGCCCCAGCTCCCTATCTCTTTTAAAATAGTTCAAAATGTGTCTTATCCGCGTGAGAGGATAAAGACAAGTGGTTGCACATTTGAATTCAAATCAAATTTGAATTCAAACTAAATCCAACTCATCCCTATCCACTTGGGTGTGAGAAGAGAAGGTGCGAGTCTGCTTTGTGCATGGAAAGGTTTCACGAGAAACTCTTTTTCGTGTGAGATGTGGGGCGCTAAAGTGGATAATGTCATGTATGCGCAAGAGATAAGTTATCCATTCAAATTCAAACACGCTTTGAATTTGAATGGCTAACTAATCATCTTTATCCAAATATTGGCGCACAAGAGTGGGCGTGAGAAGGGCTTTGCATGAGAAAAAATTCACGAGAACTTTCTTCTCGTGAATTCAAATGGGCATAGAGATTTAAAGTGGTGCAGGGATTCAAATTCAAATGGTGGTTTGATCTTAATTGAACCAACCTAATCAAAATAGGTTAAGCACAATTAGACTAAACTAAATCCAACTTAATTAGGCTTAATTAGGCTCAATAAAATCCTAATCAAATCAGAAATTGACTAAGTCCAACCCCTGATCAAATCAGGGACCAAACCATTTCGACGATTAGGTCAACTCTTAACCTAATCAGATCAAACCCAACTGAATCCAATTCAATTGGACTTGATCCAAAAATAATTACTCAATCAAATTGAGTTAATTAGCGATCAAATCACTAATAAAATCTTTCATAATTATTGAGTCCAAATCCGATGGGCAATCGGGTATCAAAGTCCATCAATATGAAACCTTGATCGAAGAGTTCAAATTTCAAATTCAAAATTTGAAATTCAAAATTTTGACCCCGATACCCAAAATATGTGGAACTCATGATCAGAGAATACTAATTCTCAATCATAGAGTCCCAAACACATAAGACTCATAATCAGCCATCAGATCAGAAAGGAACCTCTAATGTGTGTGACCCCGCAGGTTCGAACCTAAGCCGATAGCACAGGAACCAATTCCTGTACTAATCGAAGTGACCATCTAGCAATGGTACCCGACGATCGGATAGGTCGAATAGTTGCAAATCGCAACACTCAGAACCTACGTGAATATTGTTACTGTATAATTCATCCCTTTTGACCCCTGTGATTAGGATGACTCAGGGTTAAACTATCAACCCTGATTAGATCATCCGAGTCGTACTCAACTCAATTAGTCCTGTGACTCCTCACTAGGACTACCCTGATCAAGATTTTGCTAAATTAAAATACGACTGTACACAGCTCCTGAACTGGAGTGGTCAATCCCATCTTGACACACGCACCGACAAGTCAAGTACTTGACTACACCCAGCAGCCTTCCATCACTGAATTAGAAATTCAGGTAGTCCAGTGCCTAAGTACAGTGAGTTGCCTGTATGTCACCATGACGGTCTCAGGTCGGAGGGACAGTTATACCCATATCCCATCGGAGCAAATCTTGACAGCAGAAATAGCTCTGGAGTCAGTCACGTTCAGTACAGATGTACCATTACATCTCACCTGTATGCCATACCAGTGTCTCCACACTCCTTGGTTATGAGGACAACCAACCCATATGGCACACAACGACCTATGCTCGATAAATGTTGTCGTCCTTGATAACAACGTATCATTTGGTCGCGAACAGATTTAAGGACTAAGCGACAAATCCTCCTTTATCGAGTCTAAATAGTCCTAAGGACTTCACCACAACACAGGAGTTCATTAGAAGATGAAATATTTGTGATGAAAAAATACCAAAATAATTTTTATTTATTTATAATTCATGTACTAATACAAAAAGAGCACAACCATCAACAGGATGACGATTGGCTTTGGGACACTATTCCCAACAATCTCCCACTTGGTCTAAAGTCAATCAGTGCAGTATCTAATACCCATCTTCGACTTGTAGTCGTTGAACTCCTTCACCGCAATGGCTTTAGTGAATCGGTCGGTCAGGTTCTCCTTCTCGTCGATCTTCTGAAGGTCGACGTCACCTCGATCCACGATCTCTCAGAATATGCTTCGTCTGCTGGTGTGCCTTCGGTTCCTTCGCCTGAGCAATGGCTCCAGAGCTGTCACAGTAGAGCAAAACTGGACCAACAAGGAAGGGTGCTACTCCGAGCTCGGTGATGAATTTTCTCAGCCACACCGCTTCTTTGGCAGCATCTGATGCAGCAATATACTCCGCCTCGCATACTGAATCAGCCATAGTGTGCTGCTTGAAACTCTTCCAGCAGACAACCCCACCATTAAGGGTAAAAATAAATTCTGACACACTCTTGCTGTCATCGCGATCAGACTGGAAACTAGAGTCTGTAAACCCTATAAGTCCCAAGTCCGATTCACCATATACAAGCCACTGGTCCTTAGTATTTCTTAAATACTTCAGGATGACTTTAACAACCTTCCAGTGATTCTTCCTTGGATCAGATTGGTATCTACTCACTACCCCTAGTGAGTATGCCACATCTGATCGTGTACATGTCATGGCATACATGATAGATCCCACTGCCGAAGCATATGGAATCCTACCCATACGCTCTCTCTCTTGAGGTGTTGTCGGACAATCCTTTTTCGAGAGAGAAATTTCATGGCCTATCGGTAGATAGCCTTTCTTGGAATTCTCCATGCTGAACCTTTTCAGCATAGTATCAATGTACGTGGACTGGGATAAGTCAAGCAACCTTTTGGATCTATCCCTATAGATCCTCATCCCTAGGATATAGGAAACTTCTCCCAGATCCTTCATGGAGAACTGTGACGATAGCCAAATCATTATTCCCTGTAATGCAGGGACATCATTCCCGATTAAGAGAATATCATCCACATACAATACAAGAAATTCTACTATTGGACCATTAGTCCACTTATAAATGCAGGGCTCTTATCCGTTCTTAACGAAGCCATACGTTTTGATCGTCCTATCAAAACGTATGTTCCAACTCCGAGATGCCTGCTTAAGTCCATAAATGGACCTTTGTAGCTTGCATACCTTAGACTCATCTGTGGATATGAACCCTTCAGGTTGTATCATATACACCTCTTCGTCCAGCTCTCCGTTTAGGAAAGCTGTCTTCACATCCATCTGTCAGATTTCATAGTCTAGATGGGCAGCTATCGCAAGTATAATCCGAATGGATTTGAGCATTGCCACAGGAGAAAACGTCTCGTCATAGTCCATACCATAACGTTGACGATATCCCTTGGCAACCAGACGGGCTTTATAGGTCTCCACCTTTCCGTCTGCGCCCCTCTTCCTCTTGAAGACCCACTTACACCCTATGGGTTTCACTCCTTCGGGTGAGTCAACTAATATCCATACATTGTTGACCTTCATGGACTCCATTTCGAATTTCATAGCCTCTAGCCATTTCTCAGAGTCAGGTCTCTGCATTGCATCCATGTAGGTGATCGGATCCTCATCGTTTTCATCAAGTTCGACAGGATCGCCATCCCGGACCAAGAAATCATAGTATCTGTCCGGTTGATGTGGTACTCTACCAGACCGCCTTAAGGGTGCATAATCAATGGGCTCCGGATCTGATCTAATCAAATTCAGTTTAGGTTCAGTAACATGTGTCAGTTTTTCCACCTGTCGAACTTCATCAAATTCGACCTTAGAGGCAACAGTTCCTTCACTAAGGAACTTCTTTTCTAAAAAGATTGCCTTAAGGCTCACAAACATCTTTTGCTCATCAGCAAGGTAGAAATAATACCCTTTGGTCTCTTTTGGGTACCCTATAAAATTACACTTGTCAGACCTAGGTCCAAGCTTGTCTGTAATTAAATGTTTAACATAAGTCGGACACCTCCAAATCCTAAGGTGCGAGAGTACTGGCTTACGTCCTATCCATATCTCATATGACATTTTGGCTACAGACTTACTCGAAACTCTATTTAGAAGGTAACAAGCCGATTCGAGCACATATCCCCAGAGGGAGATCGGCAGATCAGTAAACCCCATCATGGATCAAACCATGTCCAATAAGGTCCGATTCCTCCTTTCAGACACACCATTATGTTGTGGTGTTCTAGGAGGAGTCCACTGAGAGAGAATCTCATTCTCCCTAGATACGTCAGAAACTCATTGGAAAGGTATTCACCTCCTCGATCAGATCGAAGAATTTTAATATACTTTTCAGTTTATTTTTCTACCACATTTTGAAATAGTTTGAACATTTCAAATGACTCCGACTTATGCTTCATTAAGTAGATATACCCATACCTCGATAGGTCGTCTGTGAAGGTTATGAAGTATAAATATCCACCTCTTGCACTTGAGCTTATAGGTCCACATACATCAGAATGTACCAGACCCAAGAGTTCACTGGCTCGCTCAACTTTTTCAGTAAAAGATGACTTGGTCATCTTTCCAAGAAGACAAGACTCACAGGTTGGAAGTGATTCACAATCACCAAGTTCAAGAATTTCTTCTTGAGCCAACCTGTTTATCCTGTTCTTATTGATATGACCTAGCCTATAGTGCCAAAGGTAGACTTCTGACACATTATCTATTCTAGGGTGTTTACCGAAGTTTTGAACCATATTAACAGGCTGTGATAGTAAGTAAATTCTATTATTTAATTGTCCAACAAACATTATAACACCATTCAAAATAATATTGCAAATATTTTCTTTTATAAAAAATCATAACCATGGCCAAAAGGCCTACAGAAATAATATTTAATAAAAAACTTGGACAATAGTGACATTCACTCAGAATTACATTACGAGAATTGATTACAAGACTCATGATTCCTAAAGTTAGAACTGGAACTTTGCTTCCATCTCCAACGTTCAGGAACCTCTCGCCTTCATCAAATCTCCTACTGACCTGCAGACCCTGCATCGAATTACAAATATGATAAGGGCTTCTGGTATCCAATACCCAGGCAGTAGTATCACATATGAAAAAGTTGCAAGGAGTTATCATATAATTACCTTGCTTTTTCTTCGGCCTGTTCGGGTCCAGGGAGGCAATGTATTGAGGACAGTTCCTCTTCCAATGCCCCTGCTTCTTGCAAAAGAAGCACTCCGCCTGGCTCTGGTCGGACTTGCGCTTCTTGATCTGATCCTGTGCAACCGTCCCAGCATGAGGCTGCACCTTCTTGTTCTTCTTCTTCTTGTTCTTCTTCCCCTTCCCAAAGGATCGACGACGAGAAGAAGACCCTCCCACTACATTCACCGACTTCTTATGGAGCTGGTGATCCTTCTCAAAGTTCTGCAGCAACCCCAACAACCCGTGGTAGTTTACTGCAGGCTTTGTCATTCGAAAATGAGTAAGGAATGGGAGAAAGAACTTGGGCAAGGAATTAAGGATCGCATCCTTACCGAGCTGCTCGTGCAGAGGAAAACCCAATTTGCTTAGGCGCTCAATCATCTCGATCATGTACAGTACATGATCAGTGACTGAGGCCCCATCCCTCATCCGAGCATTGAAAATGGTACAACTAGTTTTGTGCCTTTCAACGTCGTCAGGCATGCCAAAGGAGTTGTTCAACATTTGAAGCATCTCCTGTGGCTGGGCGTTCTCAAACCTGCAGTTGAACTCATCATTCATAGCTGCCAGCATAATATATCGGACGGTAGTGCGGTCATTGAGCCACTTCTGGTAAGTGTCTCGGATCACCTTACTAGCGTTCGGAGCTGGCTCCTCAGGTGCTGGATCCGTTACTACATAAAGGATTCGCTCATGCTCAAGGATGATTTTTAATTTTCGATACCAGCTATCGAAATTAGGTCCCATGAGCTTGTCATTATCTAATAATGACCGGAGCGACAGGGTAGTGGCCATAGCTGTATAAAGAAAAATCAGATCTCTATTAGTACATAAATTAATACTAAAGACTTGGACTTTAGTCTAAAATTTTTCTCAATATTTTTACGAACTGGTAGCCTCAACCTTCAATTCGAGGAATTACTTTAATTTCTTAATGGGTACTAGAATCCACACAGAGTACACACGAGCCCAACTTTGGTTGGTCAACCCATGTGCATCTATGGGTAGGTTCTTAACCAGTTGTTTCTCTAAACAACTTCTAGTAATTGATTTTGCCCCAGAACCTAATCAGTAGGCTTTGGCCTCCACTAAAAAGATCTGGTTAGGTCCAACCATTAACATGACTTAATTTGATGAATCAGACCAATAAATGATCAGGCCCGACTTTGGCCGGCCAACCTAACTACCATCAGAAAGACTCAACCAAATTATCATATTATGAATGATAATTCCATTAGCCAATGAGCACCAGGCCTTTGGGCCTCCAATGATCATTGAACTAATGGACTCATTATCACTCACTTAATGGGAGGCATTGACTTAGTTATCACTATAACTTAATCATTTTAGGGACCTAATAATTTTTGAGGATTTTATTAAAGGATAGTAGAGAAGAAATCATCCTGCCAATTTCAATCCTCCCACTGACTTCACCAAGTCAAATTAAAAAAGATTTAATTAAAGCTGGCATTAGGAGTACCTAAATCAGTCACACTGATTTACCTAATGACATGGGTGAGCTCTAATCACCAAGTGATCTAATCAAAATCTAACTTACCAGATTGGCCAGGTAAGTGAGATCAGTGGTGGGGATTTGCCATTAACTCATCAATAATCAAGTCAATGCGAGTAGCTCCCACTTAAGAACCACCGGTCAAAACTGCCGAACTTACCTTAGACACCAACCGGTTCATTAGTTTTAATTTTGATCAACTTAGTAAATAGGGCTCCACCGCTTAGCTATGAATTAAGTCCATCTTGATCTAGTTAAAGACATGGACCCATTCAACTACAACTATTGAAGTTGAGTCTAGAGTATCCTTGACCTAATCTAATTCAACTTTTGATTAGATTTGACCAATTACTCCATTTAGTCCATTTTTTAAGCTAACCTTAGGTCTAACCCAATTATGGATCTAATTCATCTAACCCATTGACCCACAAGTTTATGCAATTGTCTTAGGTCTTAATTCACAATTCTAGACCTACTAGACAACACTTAATTCTTTTAATTAAGTACTTGGACTGATGGGTCAGGGTTTGGCATTTCGAAAATAATTTTTAAATTTTGAAAGATTTTATTTTCTGTTCACCAAATGTGTTGACTCATTTCACAAACGGGTCAGTACAATTCATAAACAGCAATCCTATTGCTCATTTCATAACAGAAAATAACTCAAAATATATTATAAATTTTCTTTTAGATCTAATCTAACACATTCATGATAAATTTTATAATTAAGTCCTTTCGCTGCTTCATCGGCATGGGATAAATTGCATCGGCACCCCTACCGCCATAGGAGACCCCATCGAATGGGAAGAGAGGACCTTTAAACCCTACTTTTCTCCTATGACCGGACGGCCATAGCAACCAACCCAATTAGATTACTTGCTACTTGGATCAAGTATATCTAAATATACCAATTTCAAAATTTAAATTTTGAATTTCAAATTTCAAATTTCAAATTTGAGATTTCAACCAAATTTCAAATTTTGAATTGAAAATATTTGAATTTTAAATTTTGAATTTTAAATTTTAAATTTTGAATTTCAAATTTTAAATTTCAAATTTGAGATTTCAATCAAATTTTGAATTTCCAATCTTTGAATTTTGAATTTCAAATTTCAAAATTTGAATTTCAAATTTCAAATTTCAAATTTGAAATTTCAAATAAATTTTAAATTTCAAAATTCAAATTTCAAATTTCAAATTTTAAATTTTGAATTTTAAATTTGATCTTATAGATTACACTTTAATCTACGCATGCATATGTATATCATATTCTAGAACCATGCTCTGATACCATTTCAAGCGAAAATTCAGTGCAGGGGCAAAATGATAATTTTAAAACTTTTTCAAAATTACTATTTTACAGTAGAATTATTAATTAATCTCATTAATTAATACTAATTAACCCTACACTAGGATCTAAATATGATATAACAGCATGCATTTAAATTTGAAATTCAAATTTGAAACAGTAAACTTTTTATTGTACTGTGTTCAGAACACATCATCTTTTGCGGATAGTCGATCACCGCAATCTGATCACCGTTGGGGGGCTCTGATCATCACGTCATAGCCGCACTAGTGTCTGGCCTCTGCGGATCATCCACACAAAGCTTCCGTCTGATCGGCTCCTCACGAATGCTAGTTCGTGATTTCACCCTTTTGATGGCTGATGTTGATCGAACTCCTTCGATCGATGTGTGCCGACTCCTCGGATGCTCTGGATCATCTGCACGATTGGTTGAGAGACTGATAGATCTCTCCCTGAAATTTGATGGACTCACGACACTCGTGGCACACCAATCTCACTTCCCAAACCCTAGATAGAAAATCTAGGGTACACACCAAAAAACCCTGCGCCCAATTTTCTTTCTTTTCTTTTTTTTTCTCTCGGAAGGTTTGGGACCTTCACCTCATGCACAAGGCTTCCTCACGCCCCACTTTCTTTCTCAGAATTTTTTTACGCATGCCCCAGCTCCCTATCTCTTTTAAAACAGTTCAAAACGTGTCTTATCCGCATGAGAGGATAAAAATAAGTGGTTAGACATTTGAATTCAAACTAAAACCAACTCATCCCTATCCACTTGGGCGTGAGAAGAGAAGGTGCGAGTCTGCTTTGTGCATGGAAAGGTATCACGAGAAACTCTTTCTCGTGTGAGATGTGGGGTGCTAAAGTGGATAATATCATGTATGCGCAAGAGATAAGTTATCCATTCAAATTCAAATTCAAACACGCTTTGAATTTGAATGGCTAACTAATCATCTTTATCCAAATATTGGCGCACAAGAGTGGGCGTGAGAAGGGCTTTGCATGAGAAAAAATTCACGAGAAGTTTCTTCTCGTGAATTCAAATGGGTGCAGAGATTTAAGGTGGTGCAGGGATTCAATTTCAAATGGTGGTTTGATCTTAATTGAACCAACCTAATCAAAATAGGTTAAGCACAATTAGACTAAATTAAACCTAACTTAATTGGGCTTAATTAGGCTCAATAAAATCTTAATCAAATCAAAAATTGACTAAGCCCAACCTTTGATCAAATCAGGGACCTAACCATCTCGACGATTAGGTCAACTCTTAACCTAATCGGGTCAAATCCAACTGAATCCAATTCAATTGGACTTGATCTAAAAATAATTACTCAATCAAATTGAGTTAATTAGTGATCAAATCACTAATAAAACTTCTCATAATTATTGAGTCCAAATTCGATGGACAATCGGATATCAAAGTCCATTAATATGAAACCTTGATCGAAGAGTTCAAATTTCAAATTCAAAATTTAAAATTCAAAATTTTGACCCCGGTACCCAAAATATGTGGAACTCATGATCAGAGAATCCTAATTCTCAATCATAGAGTCCCAAACATATAAGACTCATAATCAGCCATCAGATCAGAAAGGAACCTCTAATGTGTGTGACCCCACATGTTCGAACCTAAGCCGGTAGCACAGGAATCAATTCCTGTACTAATCGAAGTGACCATCTAGCAATGGTACCCGATGATTGGATAGGTCGAATAGTTGTAATCGCAACACTCAGAACCTACGTGAATATGGATACTGTATAATTCATCCCTTTTGACCCCTATGTTTAGGATGACTCAGGGTTAAACTGTCAACCCTGATTAGATCATCCGAGTCATGCTCAACTCAATTAGTCCTGTGACTCCTCACTAGGACTATCCTGGCCAAGATTTTGCTAAATTGAAATACGACTGTACACAGCTCCTGAACTGGAGTGGTCAATCCCATCTTGACACACGCACCGATAAGTCAAATACTTGACTACACTCAGCAGCCTTTCGTCACTGAATTAGAAATTCAGGTAGTCCAGTGCCTAAGTGCAGTGAGTTGCCTGCAAGTCACCGTGGCGGTCTCAGGTCGGAGGGACAGTTATATCCATATCCCATCAGAGCAAATCTTGACAGCAGAAATTGCTCCGGAGTCGGTCACGTTTAGTGCAGATGTACCATTATATCTCACCTGTATGCCATACCAGTGTCTCCACACTCCTTGGTTATGAGGACAACCAACCCATATGGCACACAACGACCTATGCTCGATAAACGTTGTCATCCTTGGTAACAACGTATCAGTTGGTCGTGAACAGATTTAAGGACTAAGCAACAAATTCTCCTTTATCGAGTCTAAATAGTCCTAAGGACTTCACCACAACACAGGAGTTCATTAGAAGATGAAACATTTGTGATGAAAAATATCAAAATAATTTTTATTTATTTATAATTCATGTACTAATACAAAAGGAGCACAACCGTCAACAGGCTGACGATTGGCTTTGGGACACTATTCCCAACATCCATACCTTATAGACTATCAAAGAGGCATACCATCATATTGTTGTTGCTGAGGAGCAACTGCGATGCAATCCGATACCCAAATCAAACCCACCCCAATAAAGTAATCTAGCGACGAAAAATCAAGGGGATATGCAGTGCAATACTACTAACCCTTCTATTCATATTGCAAAAACAAGATCCTCAAATCCAACCTCAGCTGGATCATCGAATCTATGGTATTATAATTATGGTGAAATTGGATGCACATGGAACAATTGTAAAAAATTCATTAGATGATCCAGAAAGCAACTACTGATTGAAGAAGGAGAACCATCTGAGGAAGAACAAGAGTTTGTTTACGATAAAATAGATAACGAAGAGGATAACTCCTTGCTATTTGACGATAGCGGAGAGGCTCTAGTTATTCAAAAGAGTCTACTTGCTCCCAAAAGAGAAGAAAAAAAGGACTGAAGGTGGATCAATATTTTTTTTATACTTGCTGCACTATTCAAAAGAAGGTCTGCAAAGTCATCATAAATGAAAAAAGCTATGAAAATATCATCTCCTAGGAGGCTGTTACAAAATTGAATCTAGCTACCGAGAAGCACCCATGATTGTACAAGCTATCTTGGTTTCAAAAGGGGAGTGTGGTGATTATTGACGGTTGCTGTCTTGTTTCGTTCTTTATTGGATAGAAGTACTATGACAAGGTGTGGTGTGATGTTGTTGTAATGGATGCCTGTCATCTACTTCTAGAAAGGTCGTGGCAGTATGATCGTGGTGTTATACATGATGGCCATTGGAACACTTATACCTTTTGAAAGGATAATCAGAAGATCACCCTAGCGCTAATGAAGGAAGAAGACTTACACAAACCTAAAGTAGAGACCAGCATCAACCTTCTGAGGAAGCATACCTATCTGAAGGAGGTGATGGAGGCCGACTACTTGCTAGCGGTGGTGGAAAAGGGCGAGTTGGCTGAGTGAGACATCCCACCCTGGTACATCCTATACTTCAAAAATTTGCTGATGTATTCTTCGAAGACTTGCTTGCAGGATTACCATCAGAATGAGACATACAACACCACATCGATCTTGTTCCTGGGGTGAGTCTACCAAACAAACCGACGTACTGCATGAGTCCAGCTAAACATCAGGAGTTGCAGCAACAGGTCTAGGAGCTATTAGATAAGGGATACATCCATCTGAGCATGAGTTCGTGTGTGGTTTCTGCTCTACTGGTTCCAAAAAAAGATGGTTCGTGATGCATGTACATAGACAACTGAGCTATCAATCGGATCACCATCAAATATTGATTTTCGATTTCGAGGCTGGATGACATGCTTGATCAACTTGCTAGGACCTCCAAATTTCTGCAATCAACCCGTAGATTCAATTGGGCCTCGGAGTAGCCCACTCAACTCTCAGGATAAGATTGTCATAACCATAGCCATTAAGCTTGTTGATAGCTCTCTCTGCATCTTCCCTGTTGACAAAGTTCACAAAACCAAAGCCCCGACTTACTCCGGTCTTCTGATCAACAGCAACATAGACACGAGTTACGGGACCGAAAGGACGGAAGAGCTCAAGAAGATCAGGCTCACGCGTATCCTCAGAAAGGTTGGTCACCCGAACTGAGTTCTCGTCATTCCGACGCCTCATCTCAGTTCCAATCCTCTCTGCACCAGCTCTCAAGCCTGGAGGAACATAAGTTCCCCTGCTAGGACCAGACGAAGCTGCAGTTTCTGCAGCTGGAGGCCTGTCAATAAAGTTTTCTGTTTGCGCAGCAAGGTCCTTGTAGGGGCATTTTGATGTCCAGTGGTCGCCCTTCTTACCACAAGTCCTGCATACCATAAGAACAGCACCTGCTTTTCCCATAGCAGCCAATGGGTCTCCTGCAACCCTTGTTTCTTCGGCTTTGCTACCTGTAGTCAGGAGCACCAAGTCATTAATACTCACATAACTGGGGGGTCGAAGATATAGCTTGAGGGAATATATAAATGAAATATGAAGAAAGGGATGAAAAGAGAAAAACTAACAATAATCAAAAAACAATGCACGCTCCACTTTACAAATACTGACATATACTACCGCTAACATCCATTGTGGCCTAGAGGTCGGAGTAATAATACGAAAAGCAATTCGTCGGTTGATATGGAGAAAATTAACTTGCTCCAACCCAAGCTTCCAAGCAATCACAATCCCTCCAGATAGTCTCCTAAAAGGAATCATATATACACCCCATCGAGGATCCATCGTCATTTGGATTTGGCCTAATACCTCATTAGACAAGCAAGTCTCAAGAAAATAACAAATGTCCAGGTTATACTATCTCATCGTATTTTGGGAGTAATTGACAAAGGGGCGCTTAGCGGCTCTCCTACAATTTCAAGCCAATATTTGTGTTAAAAATTAAATGATTGAATAGCCATCCTCGAGGTATTAGACCCATGAAC
This sequence comes from Elaeis guineensis, assembly GCF_000442705.2. Classification (NCBI taxonomy): domain Eukaryota; kingdom Viridiplantae; phylum Streptophyta; class Magnoliopsida; order Arecales; family Arecaceae; genus Elaeis; species Elaeis guineensis. The sequence continues at coordinate 53,496,443 of NC_025996.2, read as the reverse complement.
AAGCGGGTGTTAGGAAGAATAACCATGAATACAAAGGATTGATCACCACCCTTATGATGTAGTTGTGAACAATGTTCTTTGCTCCCAGAATTTTTTAGGGCAAATTTTAATTTAGAAACATAAGCATCATGAGTACCTAGTTAACCATTAGTAGAATGTTGATCCCGAACTAAAGCGGTCCTTATTTGACCACCTACTTGTTGTTATGCCTCTGGTTGTACCACTCTTGAACTGATAAATTTTTCAATTACTAGTCTCCATACTTTCCTAACAAGATGTGAATTCTTGTTATGAGATTGCATTGATCGACCAATTGCCTCCCTGGTTCATTGATGATCGAGCTCTCCTATCTCACCAGAACCTTGTTGGTTTATGGGGGAGACTCTGACCTTGGCGAGCTTGCTTTTGACAGGACCTTAGTTGGAGATCTCATTGCACTTTTCCTACATAGTTCACGCCGTTGATGACTCTACCTTCACTGATGATGAAGAACCCAAATTCATTAGTTGCATAATAGATTCCTCTTCATTATGCATCAGTGGTGCAAAACAAGAACCCATTTCTTATCCAAGGACTTGTTAAGGAGATTTGGGTTGAGCCAGTTATGATCGCTTGGATTGCCTCTTTTATTGCATCCAAGATCTAGAAGTCTACCCCTTTGATTGTGGTAGAGTTGGAGACCTCCTAAAACCTCTTAGTGTCTAACTTGCCACCAGCATCCTGAAAGCTCAAATCTACAAACCATACACCGGCTTAGCCTACTAGTGCCTTTGGTAGATTTGAACACCCACAGGTCTTAGTTTCATAGACTAGTTGTTCACATATATAGCATATATTAGATAAATCCTCATATATGAACTCTTGCTATATTATTTCATCATTGACCATCATGTTGACACCTGGGTAGATGATTTGAGAAGCATCAATAAGCATGCAGGCTCTAGCGAAACTCATCCTCATGAAGAACTCTATACACTCAGCCAAGAACAATGGTTTATCAACTGCAACCACATCCTCAAGATCTTATCTTTCTCCTAGAGCTCCAAAGATAAATCGGGCAATCTAACCCAAACCCTAGCTTGTGGAATACCATCCCAACCAAGTTTGAAATTTGGTATCCAATTCTCAAGAGCCAAGAGTTGGCCAACTAAGGACTAAGGTTTCCATGCAAGTATTTTGTCCTTCTCCACCTTTGTACGTAATATGAGTATAAAATATCTTCAGACATATGTGAAACCTGAAGCTTACTCATATTCCAATGGAGCTTGAGCTCTTTTTGAACAAAATTAAAGGAAAAACCTTTCCCCAAAAACTTATCCAAGTGTGCTGACTATAATCGTAAGCAAGCCTAGCTTATGTCCTCCTTAGAGAAGACAATGACATGAGTGAACCATTCCTAAATTACATAATGTCATCCACTATCGCCCTCAATGACTCCCATCAGAACTGGCGAGAGCCCTGGATGACTTGAGTCCATGATCTACCAACTTCTGACATTGGTCCTCCTTTGCTTGTCAAACCACCTGGAGGAGCTCGAGACCCATTCTCACCCTCCAGATCTGGCCTCAGGGAAGCTCATGAAGAAGAACCCCTTACAAAATACTACCTCTCAACCTCCATCTCAGCTCCATAGCTCCCTCTTTCCCTCCCAAGGAGGGTTTCCAAGGAAACCAAACCTTTATTTTTCCTTGCTCACTCATCGCACTTTCTCTTACTAGAAGATTCAAGAGCACTCCCTTACAATCTTTGAAGCCACCCTCTAGAAGCTAATTATGTTGCAAGTTGGTAGCCTCATATGTAGCAAATCATGTGACTCGGTTCTTTGGAACTCCATCTCTCAAATTTGTGATCTATTGTACTCTAATGGATGTATAATGTAGCCACTCTATCAAAAGAAAAAAATCCTAATTGGAGATCAAGATGGGATCTAAGACATACAAGCCAATTCGTAGTCCGGTTAGCTCGATGGTAAACAAGACTGACATGAAAGAGCTTGAAGAATACTTTCATCTCCCAAATGTCTAGAAGAAGAGCTATGACAAGGCTCATTGACAATCCAATAAGAATTAAGGAGTCCCTTTTAGGCCAAACCTAACAAGTATTTAGGTGTTAGATGGCAAACTTTAGTTCATTCTAAGTAACTCAGAGCTCAAATAATGGGATAGAGGATGATTGAAACACTCAAGAATTGACATACAAGATGTGACCTTGTCTCTTATGATAAATCTAGCACTATGCCATGCAACCATGATGCAGACGTCATAGCTCACAGATACATGGAATTGAGGGATCAAATTCGAAAGGGTACGATTCGATTTGACTTGACAGCTATTGCATGTACTAAGATACTAATTGATTCAAGGTATCCATGGTGCCGTCGAGATATCCACTGAGGTATCTACTGAGGTATTTGAGATATCTGTTGAGGTATCCAAGGTATATTTACTGAGGTATCCGAAGTTCTACCGATTCCTGCAGAGTTCTGGCACTGTCACAGTAAAATGACCATAACTTTGCTATCCAATATCAGAATCCTTAAGTTGATCTCATTTCAAAAAGCTCTTTTAAGCTCTATGAGACTGGCTACTTCACTGTCACTATAAATTTTGAAGCTTAATTCAATCGTTTGACAGTCCTACGGGAGCGCACAAGAGTCCTAGTCTGTCATGAAATCTATTTTTTGATTTATTTAGTATTTTATTTTCTTTCAAATTCTTTCTTTTAGTTGACTTAAAACTTTTACACTATAAATAGCATCTCTGGCTATCATTATAATCAGTTTTTTTAGACATTATTGAATTAAAACTCATGAGAAGAGAGTTTTTTCTTCTTTTTTCTCCATTTTTTATTGTTTCATATGTCTTCCATCCTTCTTCTCTAACGATCGCTGTGCTATAGGCTGCGTCAGTTAGTATCAGACTCCTTCAGATCCGTAAGTGCTGATTCTTTTCTACAGTCAGATGATGGATGGTGATCGTAAGAAGAACCAACCTGCGAATCAAGCAGCAGTCTATGAAGAAATCACACAACGAGAATGAGATCTGATGTTGGAATGTGAAGATTTAAAGAGACAAGTGGCAGATTAGACTATGCATCTTACGTAGTTAGAAACTCGGGATGCGAGATCCGAGAAAGAACCTGATGATCGCAGATTTGACGAAAAGTTTTTAGATTTCAAAAATCCTTTTCATGGGAATCTTCCCACACACCGGTGAGAAGATCGTGATGACTTATTCGAACGATCAACCTACTGGTTTGATTTTATAAGAGTAGATCTACCTGCGTATTCGGGTGATCTACAGATGAAGGTGTTCCTTCATTGGCTAGATTAGATTAAATGCATTTTCAAGTATAAGAAAGTACCTGATGATAAAAAAAGTAAAACTTGTTGCCTTAAAATTGATAGGTCGAGCTTCTGCATGGTGGCAACAGTTGAAGAAAATCAGAGAGTGCAGAAGCAAACTAAAATTCAAAATTAGGAGAAGATAAAGAAAGCATTGAGGGAGTAGTTTTTACCCTTCGACTACACACAATCCTTGTACCAGCACCTACAGAACCTGTGACAAGGTCCTAGATCTGTGGATGACTACACAGAAGAGTTTTACCAACTTGTGGCTAGGAACGATCTTACGAAGAATGAAAAACAGATGGTGGTGAGGTACCTGGGGGGACTACGACTGCAGATTTAGGATGTTTTGAGGCTCCATACCTTATAGACTATCAAAGAGGCATACCATCATATTGTTGTTGCTGAGGAGCAACTGCGACGCAATCCGATACCCAAATCAAACACACCCCAATAAAGTAATCTAGCGATGAAAAATCAAGGGGATATGCAGTGCAATGCTACTAACCCTTCTATTCGTATTGTAGAAACAAGATCCTCAAATCCAACTTTAGCTGGATCATCGAATCTGTGGTATTATAATTATGGTGAAATTGGACGCACGTGGAACAATTGTAAAAAATTTGTTAGATGATCCAGAAAGCAACTACTGATTGAAGAAGGAGAACCATCTGAGGAAGAACAAGAGTCTGTTTACGATAAAATAAATAACGAAGAGGATAACTCCTTGCTATTTGACGATAGCAGAGAGGCTCTAGTTATTCAAAAGAGCCTACTTGCTCCCAAAAGAGAAGAAAAAAAGGATGGAAGGTGGATCAATATTTTTTTATACTTGCTGCACTATTGAAAAGAAGGTCTGCAAAGTCATCATAGATGAAAAAATCTATGAAAATATCATCTCCTAGGAGGCTGTTACAAAACTGAATCTAGCTACCGAGAAGCACCCATGATTGTACAAGCTGTCTTGGTTTCAAAAGGGGAGTGTGGTGATTGTTGATGGTTGCTGTCTTGTTTCGTTCTTTATTGGACAGAAGTACTATGACAAGGTGTGGTGTGATGTTGTTGTAATGGATGCCTGTCATCTACTTCTAGAAAGGTCGTGGCAGTATGATCGTGGTGTTATACATGATGGCCATTGGAACACTTATACCTTCTGAAAGGATAATCAGAAGATCACCCTAGCGCTAATGAAGGAAGAAGACTTACACAAACCTAAAGTAGAGACCAGCATCAACCTTCTGAGGAAGCATACCTATCTGAAGGAGGTGATGGAGGCCGACTACTTGCTAGCGGTGGTGGAAAAGGGCGAGTTGGCTGAGCGAGACATCCCACCCTGGTACGTCCTATACTTCAAAAATTTGCTGATGTATTCTTCGAAGACTTGCTTGCAAGATTACCATCAGAATGAGACATACAACACCACATCGATCTTGTTCTTGGAATGAGTTTACCAAACAAACCGACGTACTGCATGAGTCCAGCTAAACATCAGGAGTTGCAGCGACAGGTCTAGGAGCTATTAGATAAGGGATACATCCATCTGAGCATGAGTTCGTGTGTGAAAAAGATGGTTTGTGATGGATGTACATAGACAACTAAGCTGTCAATCGGATCACCATCAAATATCGATTTTCGATTTCGAGGCTGGATGACATGCTTGATCAACTTGCTAGGGCCAAGGTGTTCACCAAAATCGACTTAAAAAGTGGCCACCATTAGTTGCACAACAGATCTGGAGATGAGTGGAAGACAGCCTTCAAGACAAGGGAGGGTCTCTATGAGTGGCTGGTAATGCCGTTCAGACTTTTCAATGCATCGAGTACCTTTATGAAGCTGATGAACCATGTGCTACAATCATATATCAGTAAATTTATTGTGGTTTATTTTGATGATATACTTATTTACAACCCTACTTTAGAAGATCACTTGCAACATCTCGTAGAGGTTCTTAGCACACTAAGGAGAGAGAAGTTATTCGCCAAGCCCAAGAAGTGCAGCTTTGTGATGGATAGTCTGATCTTTTTGGGCTATATCATCTCCTCCGAAGGATTGCAGGCTGATCCATCCAAAATTTAAGCTATTAAAAGCTGGCCAGTGCTGCACAACATCTCTGAAGTCTGAAGTTTTAATGGCCTGGCATCCTTCTACTGTAGATTCATGTGTGGTTTTTCTTTGGTAATGTCTCTGATGACTGATTGCATGAGAGGAAGATGATTTCAGTGGACTTTCGAGGCACAGGCTGATTTTGAAAAAATTAAACTAAGAGTCACCTCTGCTGATGTCCTTGCCCTTTCTGATTTCACTAAGATCTTCGAGGTGGAGTGTGATGCATCCTCTACTAGAGTCGGTTGAGTACTCAGTCAAGAGGGGTGGCCAATTTGTTTCTATAATGAAAAATTATCCAAATCCAAGCTGAATTATTCGACATATGATGTAGAGTTTTATGCGGTAATCAATGCGTCTTGGTAGTGGCGTCATTACCTGATCCATAAGGAGTTTATCTTGTACACTGATCATGAAGCCCTGAAGTACATAAATAGATAAGAAAAGCTATGCCACAGGCATATCAAATGGGAGAACTACTTGCAAGAGTTTCACTTCATTCTGAAGCACAAATCTAACACTTAGAATCGGATGGCAGATGTATTAAGCCGGGTAGCCAAGCTACTAGGAGGTGATTGGATTCGATACCCTGAAGGATCACTATGCCAGTGATCCTGACTTTGGCTAAATTCTACAGGAGATACATTCTCATACCCGAATTGATTATCAGTTGCATGATGGATTTTTGTTTTGAGGTGTGCAGCTTTGTGTTCCCCATTGCTCTTTGCAAGAGAAGATTATATAAGAGCTTCATAATGAAGGACATTTTGGCAGAGACAAGACTCTCACACTAATTCAAAATAAATTCTATTAGCCAAAATTGAAGCATGTGTGATCAGATTTGTGGATCGTTGTCGGGTCTGCCAAGTATCAAAGGGAATGGTGACAAATGTAGGATTATACACCCCTTTGCCTATTCCAGATCGTCCATGGGAAGAAATCAGCATGGTTTTCATTTTGGGTCTACTTGTAACTCAGAGACAGTGCGATTCAATGATGGTCACGATAGATAGGTTCTTAAAGATGGCTCACTTCATCGTCTGTCGGAAGACCATGGATGCTTTGAATGTTGCTCAACTGTTCTTCAAAGAAGTAGTGCATCTCCATGGATTACCCAAGTCCATTACATTTGATCGAGATACAAAGTTTATGAGCCACTTTTGGAGAAGCCTATGGAGGAGTTTGGGAACTACTTTGCAGTTCAGTTCAGCCTATCATCCTCAAACAGATGGTCAGACCGAGTCTATTAATAAAAGCTTAGAAAATTTATTGAGAAATCTTGCTAGCGAGCATTCGAAGTAGTAGAATTTGGCCTTAGCACAGGCTGAGTTCATGTTCAACCATTCAGTGAACAGGACTACATGCTACAGCCCATTTCAGATTATCTATGAATTGAATCCGAGCAGTGTTTTGAACTTAATCCCCATCAATTTCAAAGGATGATCCAGTGCAAAGACTGAAGATTTGGTAGTAGATATTCAAGCTATTCATCAATCAGTAACAAAACACATTGAAGCTAGCAATGCCAAGTATAAAAAGGCTGCGAACAAGCATAGAAAGAAGGTAACTTTTGAGGTCGGTGACTATGTGTGGGCTGTTCTAACCAAAGATCGATATTCAATAGAAGAATACCACAAACTGAGCCAACGCAAGATGGATCCTTTCGAGATAGTCAAGAAGATCAATGACAATGCCTATCAGTTGCAATTACCAAGTCATCTTCGAATCTCTGATGTGTTTAATATGAAAAATTTAATTTCTTATACATGTGATTCATCAGATGAAGAAGTTATCAACTCAAGGATGAGTTCTTTTCAGCCAGGGGAGAATGATGCAGACATCATAACTTATAGATACATGAAATTGAGGGATCGGATCTGAAAGGGTGTGAATTCGACTTGACATATATTACATGTGCCAGGATACTGACCGATCCAAGGTATCCATGATGCCGTCGAGATATCCACTGAGGTATCCAAGGTATCTACTGAGATATCCGAGATATCTGCTGAGGTATCCGAGGTATATCTACTGAGGTATCTAAAGTACCATCGATTCCTGTAGGGTTCTGATACTTTAAAGTAAAACAACCATAACTTTATCATCCGACATCAGAATCTTTAAGTTGACCCCATTCCGAAAAGCTCTTTTCGAGCTCTACGAGACTGGCTGCTTCACCATTATTATGAATTTTAAAGTCTAATTCAATCATTTGATAGTTCTAGAAAAACATGCAAGAGTCCTAGTCCATCATGGAGTCTGTTTTTGATTTATTTAAGATTTTATTTTTTCTTATTTTTTTTTTAGTTGACTTAGGACTTTTACACTATAAATAGGATCCCTGACCATCATTGTAATCAATTTTTTTAGAGATTATCGAATTGAAACTCATGAGAAGAGAGGTTTTTTTTCTTTTTTTTTTTTTCTATTTTTCATTGTTTCATGCGTTTTCCATCCTTCTTTCCCAACAATCACCGTGCTATAGGCTGCGTCAAACCATAAGGAGGATGCATGTAGGACCCTAACGATGGATTTGTATAGTTAAGGCTTAAACAACCTTGTCCATCCCTGTGCCATGATAGTAATGTAAAGAATGATTATTCAAAGGATAACTATAATAATTCAAGACTTCATTTAAAAAAGCTAGCTGAAAGATATTATTTGAATTTTTTGACTATGGATAAGTATCTAAGATCTTTTCAATACATAACCAATGTGAGACTGAGCACACATCCGTATGGATCTTCACATAAACATTATGCCGAAGTTGGTTAGGTATGCTATGGGTTAGTATAAAGATTTGAAGAGGCTTTGATTCATGCTTTGAAGTTGCTCTTTCAACATGTGAGAGCAGACTATTTATTAAACACTAATGCTACAAGCAGAGTTCTTTGGACTATGTGGTTGCCATAAGGCTCAGGGTTGAGGAGTAGCTAGGTCGGCGGTGTTCCGAGGTGGAGCTTGGTGGTTGGCGGTGATCCAAGGATGATTAGACACTCCTAGGACCTACAGAAAAGATTCAATCATTGGAAATTCTCTAGTAGAGGACCTTCCGATGCTTAATCTAGTTGAAGCTTTGGGAACAGTGAGGAAGAATTTGGCAAGAGAGTGCTTTTTTAGCCTAAAAAGCTTATCCAAGAATCCTCTATGGTCCCCTTTTGTAGTGAGGAGAAGTATACATTACCTCAATTACCAATAATTGCCAGGGAGAATCATGGTCCATGATATTGTCATGAGTAATGGGCGATTAAGTTGTGTGCTATGTTTTTCTATAACCGTTAGGAGTTTCGTTATAACCATCCAACTTTTAAGGGACATGGCACTGCCCCACATTCTCCTTGTAACGACTGTCTCTCTAAGCCTTCAGAAATTGTAGGCTTGAATCCGCATAAGAGATCGGCCATAGTATGATGAGGTCATCAATAGTTGGTCAAGGATAACGTTCGGAGGTAAAATGTGATGGGGTCATCCGCCCCCTCTCGGACTCACTGGATCCAAGTTGGGGCCATAGCGATGAGGGCTCTCTCACAGAAGAAGCAAGACATACAGATGATGCTCACCGTCGAGGTTCACTTCGACACCTCGACTGCTGGTCGGTGAGTGCATCCAAAGACTAAGACTGAAGACAAAGGCCAAAGTGATATAGCCCCATAACACTTTTTTCTACTTCCAAACTCGAGGTGTTGCCTCGAGTGAAGGAAGTAGACCTCGAAAGAGTCCTCAGCTTTTATCCATTTGGGTGAATCATTCGAGTTGCATGAATTTCAAGCCAACCGTCCCATCACCTCGTATAGTTTTTGAAACTGAATTGACATGTTGTTTCACAAATTTTGACATCAATTCGATGAGTCATGAATTGTGCCCTAATTATTAGGGAGATACAATGCTTTGCAAGTCTCATCACATTTATGAGGGATGGGTAGCTCAAGATAGAATATTTTTTTGACTTGGAAAGATGAGATTTGATGGTTATGGACTGGCCAACTGTGAGTCGCCACATGTTAAGTGTTGACTGGACCAATGACATTTCTTGCAGATCGGTCTATATGGTTGAATCGAAAGGGGAGTGCGACAAAGAGTCGCTTGATCAGACGGCCTTGATCTGTGCCAAGTGGCAAAAATCTAGCGGCTTGAGGCTCCGATCTGGGCCGTTGATACATAGTATAAACAGGCCAATCTTTGCTTAGTTCTATTTTTTTGGCTAGTTGCTTCCACTACTCTTGTGCCCAATCCATCGGAAGGATTCCTTACTGCTGCTCGTGCCATCATCTTCTTTGACTCCGGCATCTCGTTGTTTTCTTTAGTCCTAGCATTTTCCTTCTTTGAGTTTGTCTTTCAGTTGGTCCCCTTCCTTCTGATTTTTCTTGGTTTTTTCTCTCTCTGATTCTTTATTTTCACTTGAAATGTCTTCCGGTAGTAAGGCTCAAGGTGAGAACCATTGGGGTGGTCGAAGCTCTCAACTGCCTCCTCTTTGATCCAAGCCCGAGGACACTCCTTGGACCACTATCGAGGCTGGTTCCTCATCTAGGCATCGAAGATCTGAATCTCACAGCTCAGGCAGTCTCGTGTGGAGGTTTGGAGACTTTTAGGACCTTGACAATGAGGAATCGACCATCTCCAAGGGCGATCTCGGAAGGCTTCGGTCTTCATATTCTATCTCATCATCTTTCCGACTAGAAATTCTAAGTTGGGAAGATCATGTTTTCAATGCTCTGGAGGGTCGAGTCATCTTATACGGGAAGACTTTCCAAGTAGATCTTTGCTACCTTTTCACCCCTTCGCTAGTAATGTTCTTGATTTCTTCCAAGTTTTTCCTACTCAATCACTCTGAAATCCATTCAAGTGATTGTTATTTTTATTATCCTATGTGATTAGCTCAGCATCCAACTGAGGGCTTCGCTCTTTAGAGCATTGTTCACTTTGAAAAAGTAATCCCATGAAAAAGTATGATGGTATTTCTCTTCTTAGTATAGATGCAAATTCATCACCGAGCTTCCTACTTTTGTCCATGGCTGGAAGAGCCTTTTTTTTGTTTCCTCGGATCAACCCTGAAGCTTCAACTAGATTCAGGGTGATCCTTGGCTTTTTTTGAATAAAGAAAAGTCAGTCCTTCCCGAGGATGAAGAGGCCTATCATAAGCTGCTTAATGTCGAAGTGCCCCAGTTGAAGGAACTCATGATCGAGCAGACACTATGACGTCAATCTTAGTCCGATGCTTCCTCATGGTATGATTAGTTCATTTATTTTGTAGATTATATCATTTATCTGATTTTGGTATTAATCTTTTATCTTCGATCTTGCAGCGATGAGGCCCATACTTGAATCTACTAGAGTAGTTCTGCAGAAGAAGAGTTTGGGTGTGTCCGTGGAAGAGTCTTCAGTGGGAAAGAAGTCCCGGCCATTAACTTCAACCCCTCTGGCCTCATCGATTCTTCCAACTCTACCAGTTTCCACTCGATCGACAGGGAATACAAGTGTTGACCTCATCAAGATCGATGATGTCCCCGAAGTCATCATGGCGCTACCATTGAGGGCAGCTCTCCCAGCCACCCCAGAGTCAGTCTAAGTTCCAACTCCATCTCCTGTTTGCCGAACCCTATCTCCAACAAGATTAGGGTCACTTCCTCTTTTCCCAATTGTGTCGACTCCATTTGTTCGGCATGGAGCAGGTCCCTTCTAATCTGTGATCGAGGAAGATTTTATTATCCTAGCAAAAAAGGTATGAAGAGATGACTCGGCCTTCCAAAACCATCAGCTCATGTAGTAATTGATGAGGATGCTGCAGCTATCATCGAACTAGTCTAAAATGAAGTTCCGACCTCTAGACAAGGCCTTGTCTACTTCATTTAGAAATCTCTTCAAGATAAGTTCTTAACTTGATTTTTATTTCTCATGCTTTTGAGGTTTCTAACTTTGGTCTCTTTTTATAGGTGATTCATGACATCGCCCACCTTGGTGAAGGACTTGTTGGCTTCAAACTAGTCAAGCGAAAGCTCAAAGGACATATGCACGATGCCGAGGCCCTGAAGAAGGTTGCAGAGGAGGCCAAGGGGAAAGCTGCGGAAGAGATGTCTTGGGCAAGGTCCGATCTCTTGGCAGCATGGGAAAGGCTCGGACAATTGAAGGCTCCTTGATGGTGGAGCACGATATTGCCAAGATAAGGCAATAGAAGATCATCGAGCTAGAACTTAAAGCTCAGAGAGGCAGCGACCAAGGTTGCCGAGAGGAAGGTGAAATTGGTTGAGACTCGAGCCGAGGCTGAGAAGATGAAGGTGATAGTCAAAGCCAAGATGAAGGCCAAAATGAGTTTAGATGCTCATCAGACTTCAAGGCCGAGATCATAGAGGGGTCTTCAGTCGCGTATGGATATGGCTTTGACATTAGTAAAGCTCAAGTTACTTGACTGTTTCCTAAGGTTGATGTTAGCTGATTAGACCCTAATGCTTTTGGGGTTGAGGCCAAGGAAGAGGATCAGCATGCTCAACCTGACCTGGACACTAAGGCTCCAATCGAGCCTGCCCCCGAGTCGACCATCGAGCCTTTCGGTGCCAAGCCGACCACTGAAGCTAACATCAAAGCCCCAGCCAAAGATAATTGAAAACCCTGGTATATTTGTTTTGTTTGTCTTTGGCATGTTATATATAAACTTCTAAAGTAATGAAATGAATCTTTCTCTTCCAAATTTTGATGTGAATGCTTACTTGATAATTTTTTGAATTATTGTTGAAATGAAAGCTTTCGGATTGAATCCAATGTCCAAGTCGTTTGTCTACCGAAGTTGATTTTTCAAAGTCGATCCGAAGTTGTAAATTTTGCAAATCGTGGGCATCGTCCAATGTCCAATCTTATTTCATATAGTTGGTATGTTTTAGAGATTGATCTGTCTGAGTTTGATGCTAATGTTTGGAGTCTAAAGCCGAAGTCATATTTTGGCTGATGTAGATTTTTCAGGTCGATTACGAGTAGAAAATTTGATAGAATTTTTTCAAGTTAATCATGTTGTACACTAACCAACCTAGAAATGTGTCTTCGGATGATATTCGAGATATCAGTTTGTGGAGGTCCTAACTTAGATCAGGATATCTTCTCAACATCGATGCTTAGCCGAACATAACTTTGAAAGTCTCAACCAAAATCAAGATATCTTCAAGAGATCGATCCATTCTAATCTAGTCATCGGAGTGTAGACTGGATGTCTGAATATCCCTTGATTGATATTATACTCGACATATGGCCGATGACATATACTCATCGACAATCATTGTCTAACCTTTTTGACTTGGGTGTAAAATCTGTGTGAACTTGAAGAAGAGTAATTTTATTAATGAAATTGAATGATTACAAGCCTTAATTTCATTAAGGAGAGTACATTTGAAGGTTTTTGGAGTTCCATGTCCGAGGAATCTGGGTGCCATCGAGGATCTCCAACCTATATGCTCCAAGTCGGATAGCCTCAGTGATCTAGTATCATCCTTCATATTTTGGGATCAATTTGCCTTGTTATGTTGGTTTGGATACTTCAGCTCGCCTCAGGATAAGGTATCTAGGTTGAAAAGTCTTTATTTTGTTCCAAATATTGTAGTAGCAAGCCACTCATTATTGGTATGAAGCCATCCTGATTCGAACTTGCTCTCTTATTTTATCAAATCGATCTAGATTTGTTCGAAGCCGATCTAACTTTTCTTGCTCTTCGTAATGCTCCAGTCTAGTTGACGGTATCCCAATTTTAATGGGAATAATAGCTTCAACTCCGAAGGTCAGGTTGAAAGGCATTTCCCCGATCGCCATTCAAGGTGTCTCTAATATGCCTATAGGATATGGTAAAGCTCTTCTACCCATAGTCCCCTTGTCTGATCGAGTCTGGTCTTTAGCCCTTGTAGAATCATAAGGTTAGTCATCTCGGCTCTCTATTGGATCGTGGATGTCCTACCAAGGTGAGCATGTGGTTGATGTGGAGTTTCGAACATAAGTCTTTGAATCTCTGATTATCAAATTTTTATTGTTAATAATGATAGCTCACAGTAGTCCAAATTGATAGATGATTGACTTCCACATGAAGTCTCAAACTTTTATCTTGGTGATCTATGCCAAGAGCTCGACTTCCACCTACTTGATGAAGTAGTCAATTGCTATAATCAAAATTTTTTTTTAACCAATAGCCAAAGGGAATGGCCCAAGGATATCAATTCCTCACACAACGAAGGGGCAAGGAGCACAACTATCGTGAGCTCGAGTACCGATCTTCACTGAATGTTGGCATACCTTTGGCATTGCTTGCATCATTTGACAGGCTTGGCCGCATCTTCCTGTAGGGTCGGCCAATAATATCCTTGTCTGATAATTTTGCAGGTCAATGATCTACCTCTCAAGCAATTACCACAGATTCTTTTGTGCACCCCTCAAAGGGTATAATCTGCCTTGAATGGGCGCAAGCAATGCAGGAGAGATAGAGAGAAAGACTTTTTATAAAATCTCTCCTCCACGTAAACATACCATGGTGCTTGACACTTAACTTTACATGCCTGGATGGGGTTAGTAGTCAACTCTCCCTTAACCACATAGTCAATGATTTGATCCATCCAACTCGGCTCATACCCATCCTATAGTACCATGGTCTCTTCCAAACTCTAGATCTATAGATGCTCAATAAAGACTCATTTATGGTGGTCGGTCAAGTCTGAGGTGGCAAGATAAGATAGAGGTCAGCTCAGGCATTTTTTGATCTAGATATCTACTGGACCTCCAGAGTTTGAAAGGCTATTGATATTTTCTTGAGCTTTTGCAAATACCTTGCTATAGTTCTTCCTATTTTGATGGGCTTGGCCCTTTCTCTAGCATTAATCTATTACTGCAAGGCTCCGAGCCGAGGTGAGTAGCTAGGTCGGTGGTGTTCCAAGGTGAAGCTCGATGGTCAGTGGTGATTTGAGGATGATTGGGTACTCCTGAGACTTACAAGAAAAATCCGATCATCAAAGATTCTTCAATAAAAGACCCTTCGATGCTTAAGTTAGTAGAGCTTTGGGAACAATGAGAGAGAATTTAGCAAGAGAGTATTTGTTCTAGCCCAAACAAGCTTACCCAAGGATCCTCTATGGTCTCCTTTTATAATGGGGAAAAATATACGTTACCTTAATTATTGATAACTGTTAGGGAGAATCATGATCCACGATGTCATCATGGGTAATGGGCGATTAAGTTGAGTGCGATGTTTTACTATAACTGTTGGAAGTTCATCATAACAGTCCGATATTTAAGAGACATGGGGCTGCCTCACATTCTCCTTGTAATGGTTGTCCCTAAATCTTTGAAAGTTGTCGGCTTGAATCCGAGCAAGACATTGGCCATAGTATGATGAGGTCATCGGTAGTTGATCGAGGACAACATTCAGAGGTGAAATGTGATGACGTCGTCCGCTCCCACCAGATCCCATGAGATCTGAGTTGAGGCCATAGCAACGAAAGCTTTCTCATAGAAGGAGCAGGACATACAGATGATGCCCATCACCGAGATTTACTTCGACACTTCAGCTGCTGGTCGGTAAGTACATCTGAAGATTAAGACCGAAGATAAAGACCGAGATGGTATAACCCCATAATACTATATAGCATAAGAGAACTGGTATTCCAATAATTTATTTGTAAGCACGGGATGCTTTAATATTGAGTTTTTAAATGATTATTAATGAACCCAAAAATCTTTTACTAACATTTAATGGTGCACCAAATTAATTTTTTAATAGACATGTCAAAACTTTCTCTTTTTTAATTTTTTTAATATAATAAGACAAAAATACATCAATATTTACTGAGATCATCAACTGCTATCAAAATAGAATTGAAACCGGGATCTTAGGTGAGCTAGTTCTTAATGAATTTAATAAATAAACTAGTTGGAATTCTCCTCGAGGCTCTCTATGGGAGAGACAAAAAAAAGTAAAATACAAAAAATAACATAAAAAACAATCTTAAAAAATCAAGATTAATTTATTTAGCAATATAGGGCCATTTGTATAGGTGATGTGAACAATGATAAGCTAGCATCATCAAGAAAAATTACCCTCAAAAATCAAAGTTAGAATGGAAATAAACCTTTTACTTATCATGTACCCATCATTCATTTGACCGTTTATCCTCTGAAAGAACAAGCCTTAGTCCCAATTTTTCGGGAATTTTATCTACATTCGCATTAGTTTAGTATATGTTGATTTATCATTGCTCAAACCAACGTTGTGCTTGGTGATTTCTGTGTGCATGGAGCAGGTGCAGCTATAAATTAATTGTAACATGGGCCACATATCTTGTTTGTAACCACCTAGAATTCTCTATGAATTATAACAACTCGTATGCCACTCACGGACAAGATGGTAATTCTTTATAGGTTCTAGATTTTAGGAATGCAATTTGTTGTGCAAATGGCAGCTTGCATCACAAATAGTTACGGCCTAAATCATTGTTGCAAGCAATGCCCTGAGTGCCTGCATTTAGTCTGCAACTGAAATCGGAATAGGAATGGATTGGAATTGGAATCAGAATGTCTGATCTTCCAACGTGTTTGGGAATTAGAATCAAAATGAAATTTGAATACTAGAGGAGATTAGGAATTAGATTTTGGAAACTAGGGCATTTCTATTTCTATCTGAAATCTGAATGAGAATGAAATTTTCTCTAATCAAACGGCTAGAATAAGAATCATTTATTCTCGTTCTAGAGTCCCACCTTCCTACTATTTCCCTGAATAAGACTCCTCAGCTGATGATGGAGGAGCAGTTGGATTGCTGCTGCTGGTATGTTTGGATGCTTATTCTCCCTCTCACATCAGTGGAGCGATATGGACACCGCTTTTCCTAACTTGATTGCCATGGAAAACTCTAACCTTTTCTTATCTTCTTTGAAAAAAAAAAAAAGAGAAGAAAAAGAAAAATCTCTGTAGCGTTTTTGATGTTGATTGCCATCCTCCAAGAATCATATCATGTCGTGCTGCAATATACAAGTAATGGGTTGATACAACGAGAGAACGAGATAAGAAAGCTGGTGGTAAGTCTGAGTCGGGTCCGCCCATGAGTAGGTGCATCTCCGTCAAAAGAACCCCTCATAACCTGTCCTCTAAATCATTTCTCAAACCTCTCCTCGCTTCCTTCCTTTTCCACCTTTTTTTAATTCATTTCAGTTGAAGGAGGAAGTATTACAGTAGTAGCTTAGTGAGTAACCTACACAAAGTGATATAATTTTTTTAACTATATTTGAAAAATAATATAAAAAATATAACAAACTGTAATAAATAAAAAAATTGAACGGCCAAACTTGCATTGCATATCAAGAAATTAACTTTAATTAGGGCTAAAAATACCTTCCATTATTAATAACAACATTATTAATAAAGACACCAATAGAGTCTTCCTAGAAAAACTGTCATCATTAATGCCGATATCACCCATTCCGACTCCATGCAATGTGCAAGATATAACATTGTCTCATTTTTCCAACTGCTTTTGAAATGCTATATAATAACGTAGCAAATTAAATAAATAGAAAACTTCGAGGGTTAAATTTTTGTTGTATATCAACTAATCAACTTTCATAATTACTCAGCAGAAGCTCCCATTAAATTAAATATCTGAACTAATACATAAGAAACACCTAGCATAGCTATACTACCAGTTATTACTTTTGTTATTCCCCTTTTCTTATACTCCTACCAGATGCCACGTATGAGATCAAAAACATCACCTTGAAACTTGCAGAATGCTTCTTGTGCTGCACCATATTATTTTCACAGAACTGGCTCTAGCAATTACAAATTGGCTTGGTTGACTAATCCTTAATCATTATAACCAACTTAGCGAAATTCTTTGTGCACCACGGGTAGCGTAGAAAATCCGACGTAGAGCATACCACTTTCTGTAATTAATTTTTCAATACGCATTTAATGTTGCAGACGTCGCCGCCTGCGACATTAATAATGGCCAGTTTTTTCTCTGTTCGATCGAGTCCTCTCTTCTTCGTTTCCGGCCACAGACGTCGCCGCCTGTGGTGCCACACCCCTGTAGTCTGACCCCCACCTCCCTACCTTCCTTCTACAAAGATTATAGCCGCCAATGATCGGCCGATGATCGTGAAAATAAAATAAAGGGATCGAATCCCCTATTTTTGAATCTTTCCCATGTTTATCTCGTCAGCAATCCTTGCCGTCGGCCATCCCCTACCCATTGCCATCGGCCGCCCACTGCAGCCGGCCCCTGTTGGTCCTCCGACCAAGAACCACCAGCTCCCACCCGCATTCCTCCCTGTTCGGCCAAGAGAAGAAAAGAAAAAGAAAAAAAAAAAAGAAGAAAAGAAAAAAAAACAAAGAAAAAGAAAGAGAGAAAAAAAAAATTTTCTCTCTCTCCTCTCTTGTTTTCCCTCTCCCCTTCTCTCTCTAGGATTTTTCTCCCTCTATTCTCTCTCCATCTGATTCATGGACCCTCGTATGAACTTAAGATGATGTACCCAAAGCAATCCGAAACTACTTTAATATCCGTGTAAGGTATCGGACCTCATCCCGATCATGTCAAATATCCTTAAAATCTACTATTGATGAACCTATTGATTGATCTTGATCTTGATTCCACTTCATACTTCATGATTCTTTGATCGAGTCACTTATATCTGACCCTTGGTTAGGAAGATTCTGAATTATCTCAACATCCGGACTACCAGTTGAACTGGCCATCTGATCTACAGTCTTGTTTCTTTATTATTGAATTAATAAATAAAAATTAATAATATTTTTAATATGTTAAATATGTTTGATAAATTTATCTCAAAGTTTGAAGGGCTAGGATGAAAAATGTAATTAACCTCGACATTTCTTACTTACTTTTGAAATTATTGACTATTTTATCAAAAATTATGATATATTTTCATAAAATAAGAATCAAATATATACATTATGAAATTCATGATTAATAGTAAAATAGTGATTTATGAATATTTTAATATGAATAATTTTTTTTTATGAAATATGAACTCCATATTTATGAAATGTTTGTCTAGTTATAAAAGGAATGATTTCATGATTGTTTTACTGTTAAAGATTATTTATAAATTATGAATTTTATAAAATTAGCTAGTATCTTATTTATGCATGATTTAAGAAAATATAATTTGATGAAATATGATTTAAGAATGCTTATCTTAAGAAATATGGAAAAAGACTTTCAGATAGCTATATATGACCCTACTAGTGGATAATAATAATTGACATATGATCCTGCCAGTGGATAATAGTAATTGACATACAATCTTACCAATGAATAATAGTAGTTGGTATACGACCCAGCCAATGGATAATAGTAGTTGGTATATAATTATGGCTCTGTCATGGGTATAATAGTGACCTTAGCATTTAGCCTGAGAGAATTATTAAGAATCATGATATGAAAAGAGTGACAAATGATTTATGACTTTATATACAAAGTTGACATAATTTATGAATTTGTTTATGCTATGTATTGAAAACTATGTTTATGTAAATTGCATGATTTATGCATATGCAAGAGCATTATTGATTTACGGCATATTATTATTATGAAAATTTTATGTTTCAATGATAATCATCTTCTCTAAATGATTTATTGATGCATGTACAAACTTATGCTTCACTTGGGTAAGATAGTGTAAGATTTATTTACTAAGCTGGTGTAGCTCATATCTTTTTCTTTTTTTTTTCTGTCCAAACAAATAAAGTTAGAAAACAAAGATGATCTAGGCTGGAGGGTCTACATCAATAAGCATGGAGATTTGCAGTTGAAATTGAATTTATAGGATTATTATGGGCTTGTAATCAACTACTGATGAATTTTGATATATGGATTTAGTATTATCTTTTGGATTTAGTCGCTCTGACCCAATATTAGTTTATTTACTTGATGAATAATGGAATTGAATTTTTGGTTATAACTTATCTTTGATGGATTTTAGCTGATTATGATTGATTGGCTTCATGTTATCTGGGCTCCATCCCTCGGTAGCATGATAGTGTTATGTCTTAGATTTGGGACGTGATATTTAATGATATCAGAGTCATAGATTTGATCATGGGTAAACTTAAAATCTAGCAATGGGTAGATAGGTCTCGTTTAGCTAGATCATGTTTAACTAAATAAGAATAGATAAGTTTTCTTAGAGTTTCCATTACTCATTTAAGAAAGTTAATTAATACTAGTATTTTTTTTTATCTAGGTGATAATGAGCAACAGAGAGAATGAAGTCTCGACAAATCCTGCCAATAGAAAGAGAGGAGTAAGAAGGACTACAAGAAAAAATGCCAGCCAATCGGTTGAGTATGCCCCTAATGCACCGACCACTCAGGCAGACATTGCTAAGGTATGCCAAGTAGTGACCTAGCTTATTCAACAACAATAGACACAAGTAGCTTCTCAACCTGCATCATCTTTAGAGTCATATTACGAGAGATTTAGAAGGCTTAATCCACACTGTTTGAGGGTGGACCTAACCCTCTGGTTGTAGAGGCATGGATTCGAGAAATGAAAAAGATGTTTGACGCACTATAGTATCCTAAGGATGCGAAGGTTAGGTTAGCCATTCCTACGCTAAAAGAAAATACTGAAGTTTGGTGGACCGCAATAAAAACTGCACATGCAAATAATGATAATCAATTGATATGTGAGGAGTTCAAAAAGAGATTTTATGATCAGTATTTTTCTGAGTCAGTGAGATTAGTGAAAGAAAATGAGTTTTTGGATTTGAAGCAAAAAGATGATATGACAGTACTGGAGTATGCAAAGAATTCAATGAGTTAGGTTGATTTTGCCCTCAACTTATAAAGTCTGAAAAAAGCAAAGCAAATAAATTTGAGTATGGTCTAGGATATAAAATTCGCTCTCATTTGTCCTCTCATCTTTTTAATGGCTATAAGGATGTACTAGAACAAATTTTGAAAGTTGAATCAGATATTAAAAGATTGGAGCAAGAAAAAAAAAATAGGAAGAGGTCTAGACCAACTAGGACTCAGAATGACCAACATGACAACTTAGAGAACCACTTTAATAAGAAGAAAGGAATCGAGACTTGTGAGTACTGTGGTAGAAATCATAGTGGGCCTTATTATAAGAAACTTGGAATGTGCTTTGAGTGCGGAAGAAGGGACATTTGGCACGAGATTGTCTTAATAAAAAGAATGACTCTAAGTCCACCAAACTCACTAATCAGAACCAAAAAAAGAATGCATGAGTATTTACTTTGACTGAATAGGATGTCAATACTGGTGATCAAGTCATTGCAGGTATGATTTTAGTCAACCTGTAGATGCCCATGTGTTGTTTGATTATAATTTTGTTATTCTTTTATCTTCCAAGTTTAACTACATATTTAAATAATTGAATAAATTACTATAAGTGATCTCTTCACTTAAGAAAAGTTATTCTCACCGATGCTTTATTTAAGAATTGCGTCATAAGAAAACTAGAGTTGACGGAAACTGATCTAAAATACGATAAAGATAATATGAAGATAAAGTATCCTCATTTATTTAAAAATAAAAGTATGTCAAGTTTCGAGGACGAAACTATTTTTAAGGAGGATAGAATGTGATATCCAGCTCTAAAATCCCACCCCCTTGCACAAATCTTAGGGCATGAAAAAGAAAACAAAAAAAAATATTGAAGATTCCACGAGAGCAAATTGGAGAGGAAGTCGAATCTGAGAAGGATTCAGCCTCCCCTCCGCCTTATATAAAACCCCTCTTCCCTCCTCCATGGTCGGCCATGACGAGCACCGATTTTTCCTTCTCCTTCTCGGATTCTTCCATTAAAGCCGTGAACGCTCTCACCGTGTTTGTCTCAAATCCTCGTCGGAGATCTTACTGGTGATGGAAGTAAGCCCCGACCCTTCTTCTCTTCCTTCCCCTCCTTTCCATGACATCGTGCACCCCCCACCGGCCGTCGGGTTTGCCAAAAAATCCATAAAAAGAAATGTCCTATTTTTTCTCTGTTCGGTCGAGCCCTCTCTTCCTCATTTTCGACCACACGCACCATTGCCCGTGGTGCCACACCCCTGTAGTATGACCCCCACGTCCCTACCTTCCTTCTCCAAAGGTTATGGCCACCAGTGATCGACCGATGATCGTAAAAATAAAATAAAGGGATCAAGTCCCCTGTTTTTAGATCTTTCCCATATTTCTCCCGTCAGCAATCCTTGCCGCCGGCCGTCCCCTGCCCATTGCCGTCGGCCACCCACTATGGCCGATTGCTGCTGGTCCTCCGACTAAGAACCACCCCCACCCGCATTCCTCCCTATTCGGCCATGAGAAGAAAAGAAAAGAAAAGAAAAAAGAAGAAGAAAAGAAAAAAAAGAAAAAGAGAGAAAAAAAAAATTTTTCTCTCTCCTCTCTTATTTTTCCTCTCTCTTTCTCTCTCTAAGATTTTTCTCCCTCTATTGTCTCTCCATCTGATTCATGGACCCTCATATGAACTTAAGATGATGTACCCAAAGCAGTCCGAAACTGCTTTAATATCCAAGCAAGATGTCGGACCTCATCCTGATCATGTCAAATATCCTTGAAATCTACTATTGATGAACCTTTTGATTGATCTTGGCCTTGATTCCACTTCATGCTTCATGATTCTTTGATCGAGTTACCTACATCTGACCCTTGATTAGGAAGATCTTGAATTATCCCAACATCCAGACTGTCAGTCGAACTAGCCACCCGATCTATAGTTTTTTTTATTATTGAATTAATAAATAAAAATTAATGATGTTTTTAATATGTTAAATAGGTTTGATAAATTTATCTATCAAAGTTTGAAGGGCTAGGACGACAAAAGTAAGCAACCCCGACACTTCTTACTTACTTTTGAAATTATTGACTGTTTTATCAAGAAAAGAATTATTTTATATTTTCATAAAATAAGGATCAAGTATATGCATTATGAAATTCATGATTCATAGTAAAATAGTGATTTATGAATATTTTAATATGAATGATTTTTTTTATAAAATATGAACTCCATATTTATGAAATGTATGTCTAGTTATGAAAGGAATGATTTCATGATTGTTTTACTGTTAAAGATTATTTATGGATTATGAACTTTCTAAAATTATCTAGTATATTATTTATGCATGATTTAAGAAAATGTGATTTGATGAAATATGATTTAAGAATGCCTATCTTAAGAAACATGAAAAAAAAACTCTCAGATAGCTATATATGACCTTGCCAATGGGTAATAGTAACTGACATACGTCCCTACCAGTGAGTAATAGTAATTGGCATACGACCCTGCCAACGAGTAATATTAGTTGGTATACGACCCTGCCAACGGATAATAGTAGTTGGTACATGATTATGACCCTGTCATAGGTATAATAGTGACCTTAGCATTTAGTCTAAGAGAATTATTAAAAATCATGATATGAAAAGAATGACAAATGATTTATGACTTCACATACGAAGTTGACATAATTTATGAATTTGTTTATGCTATGCATTGAAAACTATGTTTATGTAAATTGCATGATTTATGCATATGCAAGAGCATTATTGATTTATGAGATATTGTTATTATGAAAATTTTATATTTCAATGATAATCATCTTCTCTAAATGATTTATTGATGCATATATAAACTTATGCTTGATTTGGGTAAAATAGTGTAAGATTTACTTACTGAGCTGGTGTAGCTCATATCTTTTTCTTTTTCTTTTTCTGTCCAGACAAATAAAGTTAGAAAATAAGGATGATCTAAGCTGGAAGGTCTACATCAGTAAGCATAGAGATTTGCAATTGAAATTGAATTTATAGAATTATTATAGGATTGTAATCAACTACTGATGAATTTTGATATATAGGTTTAGTATTATCTTTTGGATTTAGTCGTTCTGACCCAATACTGGTTTATTTACTTGATAAATAATGGAATTAAATTTTTTGTTATAACTTATTTTTGATGGATTTTAGTTGATTATGATTGATTGGTTTCGTGTTATCTGGACCCCACCCTTCGGTAACATGGCTGTGTTATGTCTCAGATTTGAAGCGTGACAAATCTTGTCCTGTTACAGTATATACTGGTGCTGGAAACCAGCTAGAAGTACTGTCATGTTCCAGCAGTACTTGAAATCTTGTGTGAAGTATCACAAACTAGGTTTGCTCATTTTTAGGGTTCAAGTATTTGACTAGAGTCAGTATGACTATACATCTACATGCATATTCTTACTGCCAACTTTGTGTACAATAATCTATTGATCCAATCAAAAATATAAGACTTATTCATAACAGTTTCCACTCTTCCTGGATGCTGATATTGAATTTATAAGGAAATCAACTTTTCATGGTTGTCCATTATTGACAATATACTTATTCTTCCAGAGTTCAGTTGTAGGAATCTTGAATTATATGCTGGTATCTTTTATCCTTGCAATCAATATGACAAAGACACAGATACAGTAGCTTATGAGTACCATATATATAGTAAGATTGATCCATAAATAGAACTTTCAGACGTATACCCTTCAACCTTTATGTGATGTAAACCTCTAGATCAACATAAAATGCATTACAAAATATATTTATCAACCATATTATGTCTGAAATCACAAAATATACTGTTAATTATGATAATGCAGATGAATGAGCAAGTTTCCACCGCAGTTATTCCTATCCAAACCACTTACCAGCTTACAACTATGGCTTCCAGAGAATATTGTTTAGTGCTGAAGAATAGCAACTTCATGTGGTCTCAGTATCTGCAGCCATGAAACCATACTGTCTACTTGTGTATGGTAAACACCAACACCTCAAATTGACCCATACATGAGCAGAAGGGGAATGTATAAATGTCCAAACTTGCAACAAATCCAAGTATCTTACATTTTTCATAAAAACTTTTATGCATTTGTCTAGATAGCTTTGTTCAAGCAATGGAGAAGAAGCAGCACGTTGGAGATCATAGTCTATATTGATAGAATCTGTGTTGCAACAAATAGCCAGAAGGCAACAAGTATTAAAAATAAAATAAATTCAGGGTTCGGCACCGCAGCCTATGACCATAGGTGGAGATGATGGAGAAAGTTTCACTATATGGTGGAGAGTATAGATATAATGGAGAAAACCAATACAGAGTCATAAAAAAAATCTAGCCTCGCAGCCACTCAAAAGTCACCCTGAATACAAGATGATACCATCTAAATCCTACAGATTCTTATGAAAAACATATTTAACACAACAAATTCAGGAGTGGGTTGAAGGCCCAAGGAGAGGCCCTTTCCCTTGCCCTTTTCTAAGTACATGACATCATCATGACAACCTATGATGCTTACTCACAGAATTGTATAAAGGGAAACAGCAAGCCACTGACAAACAGGAGAACAATCACATTGCACAACCTGAAATCATTAAAGTTTATTCTTGTTTTCTTTTCAAATGTACATTGTCTATTACCAACTCTCATCAGTCATATCTAACTCTAGGCACACAAATCCTAACACTACAAAATTATTGACAGATAATGTAAGAAGAGTACAGAGGAATCTTCTAGAGGTTCAACTAACTGATCAGATTACAAACCTTCCAGGAATAAAGTATATGGGAGATGCTGTCTGGTCATTTTGGAACCATCTACTTGAGGTCAAGTAATCTTGAACTGCCTTTTCTCAGCTAGAGCCTGGGTCAAGGATTGGAAGTCTGCAGTGGAAGCTGATGGATTTATCCGTCAATCTTGTTCCTGGGATGAAGAACTGGAATATCACCATCAAGCAAGCACCTTGTGGAGCTATACCTGCGAAGAACTCAAAATAAATAAGCAAACCAATCCAATCCATGAAAAGATAACATAATCACTTCTAAGACACCAACCATAAAAGGAACAATCTGGCTTTGCCAAATGGCATTGCAGACTCTTGGCAAGGTGCTTCATGCTCACTTGCTGCATAAGCACACAAAACAACCCACCTAAGCAGGTCTATCAATATATGAAAATGGAAGGTGAGAACGAAGAAACCAAATAGATCACAAACCACTGAAAGTGCTTCCCCCCTTTGAATTGCCATTTCAGTGCGTGTTGGAGCACTCAAGTTCTGGTCCCCCACTGGAGCATTGGCTGAAATAGATAACCAAACATGTCATCCTTCCATAAAGCTATCCCTTTTTTCAAGCATACAATTACCAACAGACAGGATTCAAGCCATACCATGCACCCCAAGGACCCGGAGCCTCCTGAACTCTGAACCAACAGTGATGAGAGAGGTTGAGACTTGCAGATGGAGGTCACCGTACTGTGTAATGGCGACCGTGAGCAGCTCCCCGACATTCTTGAGCCGGTCGACCAGGTTCTGCAGCTGGGCCAGATCCGGTACCTGAACCAGAGTCTGCCAACAAAAGTTGAGGGTTTACAGAACTGAATGAAATCTTCAATGTCCAAAAGAAAAAAGGGATATCAGCATCAAATTATGTGCCAAAATAGACAGGAGCTCCACCAATTGCCTCAAGTTCAAAAATCCAAGATGGAAAAGGAGAGGATTGTCAGCATTATATTACAGCTAAAAAGAGGTTGCAGACAAGCCAAAAGAATGAAATTTTAATCCACAAAAGGAAAAGGAATTTAGTAATCCATCCCAGATTATCTGGAAAGAAGGAAAAAGAGTAGAGCAACACCAACTGGATGGGACTCAAACAATACACAGACAAAATAGGGCAAAAAAGGATTTTGATACCAGAAAAGGACAGAAGTTAAGCCAAATGCAGGAAATCCCTAATTAAACAAACAGAAATTTTTTCAAAAAACCTAACTGAGAAGAACCACTACCAATGCTAAAAAGTCCCAATTTTTCTTTTATAGGAAAAAAAAAACTGAGGTAAGGTTGGAGACCCGGGGGAGGTCCTGGGCAGCATCAAGGGCAGACTGAAGCTGGAGAACATCGGCCCGAGAGAGAGGCTTCGAGATGGGGACATCTTGCACAACAGCCGAGCGCAACCCTTTTGTCTCAAAGGTGAGGAACGGCGTGGGATTGCGAGACCCGGCAGGGAGCTTCTTGACCAGCTTAATCTGGATAGCGGTCGTGTCATCCCCGGCCTGGGTCTGGATGGTGACAGCACTGCGGAGGGCGCGGTGGAGGAGGGCAGCGTCGATGGCGAAGGCGATACGGTCAGCGTTCTGGCTGGAGATACCGTAGTCCCGGAAGAGGACGTCCTTCTTGAACTGGGCGACGGACTGGACGCCATCGCCGCCAAGAAGGTTGTGGAGGAACATGGCGTGGTCGGGCGTCAGGTAGACATGGCAGATGCGACCAAGCTTGTCGAGGGCCGGGAGGAAGCCTGGGAATGAGAAAGGGATATAGTAGAGATTAGGTGTTTGAGGAAATGACTAAGAGGAGTGTTGAGAACGGAAAGGGATAGCGGGAAAATACGCTTGTCGAGGAGGTTGACGCCATCCTGGGTGAGGAATGCTTTGAACTTCATCTCTCGTTGGCTTCAACTTTTCAGCGGTTGTTTTGTTGCTGGGGAAGGAAGAGGATGGTTGTCTCCGGTCTCTCTCCCGCCTTTATAGTTTTATTGCTCGCTCCCGCGTTTCCGATTTCAAACAGCTAACAAGCTACGGGCTTGTTTGGTTCGGTGGAGGGGGAACAGGCACTTCCTGAAAAATAGAGAAGGATCTGTTATTTGATTGAAGTTTTAAATTAAAAAAATTATAAAAAATAAAAATTTATCTATAAGATTAAAATTAATAATTTTTTTATTTTTAAAAATATTTTTTTAAGATTCATGATTAAATTTTACAAATATCAATGAATAATTGGGATGAAATAATGAATATTAATATAATATTATTATTATATTTATTATATTTTAATAGTATTTTTATATTTTTGTTAATATAATATTTTTATTAATATTAATATAGCATTTATATTAATATATTAATATTTATATTAATATAATAGTATATTTAATATTATATTTATATCTATATTAATAAATTTATTATATTAAAATATTAGTATTATATTAATATAATATTAATATATATTAATATTATATTAATATAATAAATTATTATGATCTAATATTATGTTGTAATATATAAATATAAATATAATATTACTATTTTTATAAAATTTATGAGCAAAAAGGTATGGTCTTATATCTATTAAGGATATAATAGGTATTCTACATAGTTTTTCTAGGAATATGAATACTTAACCAAACATAAGTTACTCTATAATAAATTATTTTCTACCATCAACCAAACATGTAAAAATTTATTATCATAAAATAACTTTACAGAAAATAACTTTCTGAAAAGTTACTAAAAAAAAAAAAAATCTTCTCACGAACCAAACAAGCCCTAAATGGCATAGGGGAAGGGTGGAAATAGGCCCACTCAGGTGGAGTCGGACAGTGGTAGAGTGTAAGAGGGACCAGAGGGGGCCACCATCCCTCAAAAAAAATTTAAAATATTTATTATCTATATATTTGTATATATGATGCCTCACCAATATTTTAATCTTACACAAATTACAAGTCTATCAATTTGAGAAAAGACCATATAATTAATTTATATATTAATTTTTTATTAAAAATAATAATTTTTTAAAAAGAAAGAATAGTTATTTATTTATTTTTTAATCTTTTATTTATTCTTCAATCTTTAATGTGGAAGAGATTATTGAGATTTTTACACAATCAAAATTATTTTGCAGATGGCATAAGATAATATTTTTTACTTATTTTTATTTATATATAAAATTAAATATTTATTGATATTTTTTAATATTTTGATTATATATTTTTATTTTATTATTTATTATAAATATTTTATTTAAAAATTTATTAATAAATTATTACTTTATTCTTCTAACATTTGATGTCAGGCTCTGCATTATCTAATAAATAGGTTTACGAATACAATCCAAACCTCACCTACTAATTGAATGGATACTCCAACTTAACCAATATAACCTAATTAATAAATAAGTCGAGTTGGCTATGATTAGTGCAATTACGGGGGCCTATCAACCATTGGGTTTTGGGTATCCATTTTGTTCCATATCCGAGACATTGAAGTTGGGTTGGGTAATGAAGACTAATCAGTGGGGGTGGAAACCCTTCCCTCTCAAAAATCCACTGGGGTGTCGGCCACCATTGGAACTTTTACAATGGAGTCAACTATCTTCTTCTTTGATAGGACTGATGCCTATATTGTAGGAGGTACACTATCAGTGCTACATGGCATGATTGATTTAAAAATTTAGAGCGTGCACTGATGCAACCTTCATCATGTGGAACATTTGAAATATTATTGATTTGCTAGTCGTGTGAATGATATTCAAGAACTCTATGCAATTGATATCAATATCAATGGTTTAGATGAGGATGACGATGACAACGCTCTTGCGAGATATGTGGTGAGCTTGCTAGCACCATAGTAATCAATCATCATGCTTGAGATTGTTAGTAGGGAGAGAGAAGAAGGCTCATATTTTGGAGTTGATAGCAGCGAGAATCATGTGGTTTGACGATGGCTGATCTCAATGGCAAGTAATTGTGTAATGCATTGTTATCAGACTAAACTTGGTAGATCAAACAATTGCTTCAAGAATCTTGCACCTAGTGATTATCAAATCATTCATCATGATTTGAACAATTATTACATTTGTAATTTGACTTGCCAACAATACAATAATTTTGGAGTCCTCTTCACTAAAATGCATCTACAATGAGACTAATCAATGTACCCAATTTATCTTATTTCTATTTTTATGTTGTGATCATTACTGGAAAAAAATCCTTTCAAAATGAATAAAGCTTTGGAGTAACTCAAGAATGTTAATCAAAAAGTCATATTAACATTCTTGGAGTATATAGAAGCAAAACTTTACCTATAGAATTTTTGTTTGATTGAACAATTATCATTATGATTTTTGAATAGAACACCCATTATCATTACATATTCATGGGAACCACCCTGCCTTACTCATATTTACAAAATGATATTGCATAAAATATCTCTAACAATTCAAATAAAACCCATTCTATTTGCTCAAACTCTAAGTTAACCAAAATTTGACTATCAGCTATGGTTAAACTTATTATGGTTCCATAAAGATAAGTTTACCTCTTCCTTGCCTATGCAATTTAACTTATTTTTGTTTTATAGATGTAGTTTTAATTTCTATACATAATTATATAAAAATGTAAGGCTTATATGCACATTTTCTAACAACTACCAAGTTAAAGAAGTAGAGATTAACAATTTTTTTGCACTCAAAATATATTTAAACTATTCGAAACATATTTAGAAACCAACTCTGTGTTGGTAATCATGTTATTTGAAAATTGCCCATTAAAGAGCAATATGATCAATGGTCTTGCATACAATTAGTCCTCACTAGTGGGGTGAAAAGTAAGAAACAAAAAGACTTTCTAAGACAATCTTAAGAAGCATGAAAGTAATCTATTGTATGAAGTACAACCAATAGTGCATATCACATGACACTGTCAATATATTCCAATCATGTGCAATTATTAGACTATATTCTATTCATTAAAAAGATAGAGTTAAATGATGCACATCCTTCAAAAATGGAGTTCGAGAAGAAGAGGCATAGCCCTAATGCCTCTTTTATGCCTCCTCCACTATCGATGATCGGAACATCGAAGTCCAAAAAATCCACAAGCTCCATTCGGCCATTAGATTCTCTATTGTCCCCCTGCTTTTCACTATTGCCTTTCTCTCCCACTCCCCAACTTTTTAATCAGATGGTGGAATGCCCCTCTTCTTCCTCTCATCAATGTACATTCTAAATCCATATATTTCTGCAAAAGCTACAAAAAGATCCATTAAGATTCATGCACCTAGCCTACAGTTATCAAATCATACCATTTGTTGTGTCCTCAACTTCATTGCCAATGCCTCCTTCTGTTTTTGCTATTTCGTTGCCTTCATTTCATATTTTTTTCTAAAATAAACCATCCAATAAATACTAGATAACAGATATATACATTAATTACAAGATTATAAACATCATGAATATATGATCAACAAAAGATAAATAAGGTGTAAGATGTTAGACTACTGATTTAATATAAAAGATAAAATGATAAAGATTGTTACATTGATTGAGGGATTAAAAATACAAAAGAATACTAGGAATATAAGGGGGCTAATTCTTTTATGTTGTAATATATAAAAACTCACATGGTTGAGGGCGTAATTCTACCTGAAGCTTTTCTCTAGCAATTGAGACTACTTTTTTGAGACTCATATGCTAGAAGTGTGATCTTTAACATTTCTTCAACTTTTTGACTTTGTTCTTTTGACCTCCGTAATAGAGATTTTATTTGTTTGTTTTCTTATTTTTTTTTCTCTGGTTTCATAGTTCCTTGCTTTGTACAAATCCTGATTTTATTATGATTTAATAAATAGGTAGTGTCTGGTTTCTCTTTCATTTAAAGAAAGAGAACAAAAGTTTTATAGGTCTAGGGGTTCTCCTATCATCCTCCTCTATGTTTCCCATAGGGAACTCGGCTCCAATAGCAAGTACTGAGGGTTTCAACACAAAAATAGTAGATAAGAGGGTGAGAGGGCAAGAGAGAAAAGAGGGCAAGAGAATCTCTAATAATATATCAATAAAACCTCCAAATTTGCTAACCCACTTTATCATCAAATAAAAAAATTCAGGAATAAAAAATAGAGAACAATGAGGATCTACAATTAAGAAAAAAAAGAATCAACAAACAGAGAATTAGATCCCTCACCTCCTATTGGACAATTCCCATCCAACAGAGAGAAAAAGAAATGGGAGGTATATGATGGCCATGTGATCTCCTCCCTTCCCACCAAAAAAACTAACCCCTATCTAATTAAGAAAGGATGGATATTTATGAAATTTAGTGTCTAAAGTTATATTACATAACAATCATATGTTCATGGATTTGAATGGAGAAAGATGGCAAGGGTACATTGCAACCAAATCTTAAGTTTTGGGTTCTAATTGAAAAAATGATAATTTTTGGTGTATAAGTACAAATCATGAAAAATTGAAGAGGTGTTGCTGTAATTTATCCTAATTTTTATATAAAATTATATAAAAATTGTAAGGTTTATATGCATATTTTTCTAATGCTACTAAGTTAAAGAAGTACAAGTAAAGATAAAACTATTTTTTTTGCACTCAATATATTTAAACTATTCGAAACATATTTAGAGACCAACTCTGTGTTGGTTATCATGTTATCTAAAGATTGTTTATTAAATAACAATATGATCAATGGTCTTGCGTACAGTTAGTCCTTATCAGTGGGGAGAAAAGTAAGGAATAAAATGACTTTCTAATACAATATTAAGAAGCATGAAAGCAATCCATGAAGTATAATAGTACATATCATATGATACTGTCAATATATTCTAATCATGTGCTATTATTAGACTATATTCTATTCATTAAAGAGATGATGAATTATAAAGGACTTCAAGTATGCATGGGCAAGCTACATGATCTTCTTCTTATTTGATTATGTTTGACATAATGTCATGCTCCTTGACAAAATTATAATCTGATTTCCAGTTAACTGCTTGTCTGATCCTTGATAAGGAATCTGGGTTTGTCTTCTGATGAAAGTTCGAACAACAACAGAGGAGTTCTTGTTTATTTATTTACAATAATGTAATTTTTTTGGTATCTTGAGGTGGTGGTTGTAAGTTCACTACTTTTATGATCCTCAAAAACCAGTTTAATGTTTTCATGTACTGTTGCTCACATCAGCAATCACTGGACTAAGGATATGAGCTCAAAATTGAATTTTAATTTGAACAACTTCAAGTTCATTGTGTGGAGACCAAATTAATGTAATTTTTTTGGTATCTTGAGATGGTGCTTGTAAGTTCACTACTTTTATGAACCTCAAAAACCAGTTTAATGTTTTCATGTACTGTTGCTCACATCAGCAATCACTGGACTAAGGATATGAGCTCAAAATTGAAATTTTAATTTGAACAACTTCAAGTTCATTGTGTGGAGACCAAATTAATGTGCACCTTCACTTTTAGTCAACCTAAAAAGTAGCTTTTACGACAGTTCCAGTCATTGTGGACTGTTAATGATATGATCCTTCGCTGTGTACATGTTGCAGATGATATATTTTTTTTCACTCAGAAATCCAACTAATACTATGAACATTGGCTTTACCTAGCACAGGCTTCACCCATACTTGGTGAGAGGAGGCTAATTGTCCTAATGTCTCATCATCCGATCTTACCATAGCTGTTCTATCTCAAGATGCCTTCCTGAGACCACATCACAGCATTGAATTTCTGGGGTCCAATGCCTGCTCTTAAACTGCAGGCATGACAAATATGTTATCTGAACAGGTCATGCAAACTTCATGATACCAATCATAAATAGCATCCAGCCAAAGTGCAAATCAAATTCACATACCTAACATTTCCACTGGAACAAAATGATTTGAGGTCTCTACCGAACATTAAACACAAGAAGAACAATGAAAAGGGCATACATTGCTTCTGTCATTGCGATGACTACATCTGAACAATGTATAGGAGAGAAAAATATCACATCTTTGAAGAGCAAACTTTCTTGCTATGACATCAACCTAGACATGAGTAAGTTTGCAACACTAAAGCCACATGATATTGATGCTAAGAGCTAGCAGCAGCAGCAGCAGCAACAGGAAGTGACAAGGACCTACTGCCACCAGCTTTCCCACTCCCACCACCAAGACTGCTACCACCACGGTGAAGCGGGCGATGATGATCCACCTCTATCTTCTTGCTGCCTGATGGCATTGTAGTTGGGAGGCTGTTGGTACAAGATCCACTCCTCAATCTCCTGCCCCGATCTTCAGAGTTGCGGGCGACATCTGGCATCGACTGTTGCTGCTGCTGTTCAGCTTCGTCGCCATTGATCGACTGCGAAGTCCAATATCGGTCGGTGGAATCGACTGAATTGGGCTCCCAAGAAGAAGACCAGGGCTGTCCTATGAAGCTATTGCTCCCTGCTGACTCTTGCGGCTCCACCTCCCCTCCCAAGTCTCTCACCGAGATATATTTGTGGAGGCTGGGCTCCATCAGATCATCCTTCACAACGATCTCAGACTCAACAAATGGCCCCTTTGGAACCAAACCCCTTCTTCCAAATCGCCCATTGAGTGAGTCATTATCGTTGTTAGAACGGTCTGCTTCAGAGCTCTTGTTTTCAGAACAGGAGGAGTTGAGGTCAGCCACTGCCTCAAGGATGGAGCAGGCCTTGGAGACACAAGCAGGGAGAGAAAAGGCAGTGTTTTTCTGGTGGTAATTGTGGATATCTTCGAGCAGCAAAGAGGTATAGGAAGCCGGATTGAGGTGATTATCTGGATTGAGATCCAGAGCATTCTCGAAATCTCTGGAAGATCTCCTCGAGGATCTAGTTCTTGTTATGGTTATTG
Organism: Elaeis guineensis; assembly: GCF_000442705.2. Taxonomy (NCBI): domain Eukaryota; kingdom Viridiplantae; phylum Streptophyta; class Magnoliopsida; order Arecales; family Arecaceae; genus Elaeis; species Elaeis guineensis. The sequence goes on along the minus strand of NC_025996.2, from coordinate 53,462,551 downwards.
GATGGAGGCTTTCTACTCCATTGCTTGTCAAATGAGCCTCACCATCCTTTGAAGCCCCTTTGACCTGCAGAGCTCCCTCCCTTATCTCATGCTCCATTTGCTGCTCCTTGGCTTGGCAGTTCACTAGCTGCTCACGAAGGGAGCTGGTGATTACATTGGTGCTTTTAACCCCATTCGAAACCTCCACTGCTCCTCCATTTCTCTTCTCGGATTTTCGCAAATTAGCAATGTTTTCACTCGCTTTCTGTGATAAAACAAATCAAATTACATCAATCTAAAAAAATAAAAATCAACCCATAGAAGAACAAAGATCTTTCATAAAGTCGAAAATAAGAGCCAAGTGATTGTCACCTGAGTCTGTGATTGACTTGGCTTTCTCAACCCTTCCTCCCCTTCTTTGGTCTTCTGTGCCTTATAATTACTGCTGCCATTCTGGTTTCCCCTGTGGGAGTTTTCATCGATCTCCGCCATCGGATTCCTTCTGTAAGGCGATTGCTCCGCCTTCCTGGACGAGCTCCGGCTGAGGGACTGAGGCTGAGCATTGTGATGAACCGCATTCTCATTTGCCGTCCTCGTGGTATTCGCCGGCGACCGGGACCGAGGGGATGCGCTCCTCAGTCCCCTGACCTCACCGCCTCTCTTGCTAGCCGCAGCAGAGGAGACCCTCGTCGTACCCGCCCCTCCAGCCTCGGTGACCAACCCACCACCCTTCTCCCTCGCTGGAACCGACACCATCTTCGCAGGTTGCTTCGATTTCTCACCGGCAGAGCTGGATGAAGTTGGAGCTTCCGATCTCCTCCCTGGCGATCTCCTCCCTGGTGATCGGCTCGCCCTTCTTCCCCCGCCACTGCTCCTTTCCCTGCTTCCAGACCGCTCCCTGCCGGGTGTCCTCCGGTGAGGAGAAGGCCTAGAGATTGGCTTCTCCCACTCCTCCTCCTCCTCCTCATCCCTCTTCTTCTCATTATCAAAATCGTAGCTCCGCTTCGAGCCCGAGTACCTCCTCCTATGCCCAGCCTTCCCTGATGAGCTGCGGCTGAGGCGGCCGCACTGGATAAGTATAGCATCCACCTCCTCCTTTGTGCAGCTCGAAGTCCTCACTGGGTCTAGAGGACTCCGGTCGCCACCGCTCCCACTGCTCTCTTCTTTTTTGTAGCTCTTCTTTGTGGGCGTCTCCGCTTTCTTCCTATCCTTCTCCTCGGCAGTGACAGCGGCAGTTTTCTTTGCAGCTTGGGTGATGACGAAGACCTGCTTCTTCTCAGTGGCTACTTCTGCTTCTGGCTGAGCTGCTGCTACTCTTTGCTTCTCCTTCTCCTCCTTCACATTCTTCTCATTTGGAACACATTTTGGAATGGGATCGGAAGGAGGGGAAGGGCTTTCCTTCCTGCTGAAACAAAGACCCATTTGCAGAGGAAGAGAGAGAAAGAGAGATGGGAGAGAGGAGGAAGAGAAGATGAAAGACTGAAAGGATGTCTATGGATTCCCAGCGTTTAGTATATATCCACCACTGCTGCTACGGAGGAGAGAGAGTTGGTAGTGGTCCGAGAACGAAGGGAAGGGGATCGTTTGGACCACAAACTCCCCCCCTTGGACCGTACGATAGCCGTTGAATGTCTGGCGTAAAAAGAATTCCTTACTTTTGATCGGAGGGCCACCTTCCGGTGGGGCCCTGGTCAAATTATTAATTTATCATCTAAGTTTGTGTTCAAAATTTGGGTATTTGAATCTTCTAACGGCTACATTCGGAGCAGGTGCGATCAGCATCCTCCAGATTCGGCAGCAAGAATTGGAATAAGAGGGGGCGGGTAATAAATTTGACCGTTGGACACGTGGGATTAGAAAGGCCGTTGTTTTTTTTTTCCTTATTATTGCTTTCCACCCTTTATCTCTTCCTTTTGGAGTGAGTGGGGGTTACCTTTCCTGCTCCATACTTCACATGACATCGGACAGGATGGGTTTTGGCCTTTGGGTGGTAATTTGTACACCTGTTGGATTTCGCCTAAAAAAAAGCCACCTAACATTGACCAGTTCATATCATACACCATCTGGCTAGGCCAAGCACTTGGATAAAGCTATCTTAGGTTGCATTTGGTAGCGGGATGTGACTTTTGGAGAGCTATCCCTCTGCCATAAAAGGATAATTTATTCCGTAAAATAAATTATTTTTTGGTTGGAGAAATAAGCGGAAGAATAAGTAAGTTCATTGATTTTTGTGATTATTCGAATTTTAATACAAAAATGAAGTTGCCGTTCGACTTTTTGATGAATTTAAAGAGTGGATAGGGACAAAATTGTAATTAGGAGAGATCAGTTCTCCCTAAGCTGCAGAATAATTTTATTCCACCAAGATAAGATAATAGAACTATATGAAAAAGCGATCTCATTTGAATATGGCTCCATCCTGTCTGATGTCATGCTTGAAGAGGAGAGAAGTGCAATGATCACTGGAAAAAAGAAGCAAATATTAATAATACCATTTTGTCAACGAATCTATGCCAGAATTTAATAATGCTATTTGTACAACAAATCTACAATAGTTAGTGCTTGCGGAATCCAACTAACTTAATTTTGGTTCTGCTACTTTCACATCCTTTGGTTTTATCTGTCCTTGGCAAGAATATTATTAGATAAGCAATATGCTTCTTTCCTGCCACACGCAACACAAATTATACACCACACCATACAAACCACCACCAGAAAACGATTGAAAGAGATATTGCCACAGAAAATAATAACCTAAAGATATCTTTAGACTCATCTCCGACCCTAGATCAAATGCACTAGCAAACACGCACCAAAAGCCAATTTTAATAGTTTAACCTTCTTAGATTTCAGTCAAGTTCCATGGGCCGATAAAAACTCGTTTTCTTCCAAGGCAGAGTTACAGAAAGGTCAGTTCCAGGCTTATCAACATAACCATTTGATTTGAGACACAATAGGCAACAGGCATTAAGCTGTGGCATGATGACCTGGTATCCAGCCATTAATTAAACACGTCAGCCATTTCCAATATGACTGTTTTTAAATAATGCATCCTGTAAGAAACCATGAAAGAGACAACCTTTACTGAGAAAAAAGCATGCTAAACGTACCACAGTGAAGTATTAGTATTGTTTCTGCCTCAATTTTTAGCTTTCCCACACCCAGAAAGCAGTTAAAAATGGGTGCTTAAATAATTCAGGTATTCCATGGCCCAACTTTTCACAATTCAACCAGAAGCATTTAGGCATTTGCATTAGAGTGCACAAGCTATTATCTAACAAAGAAGATGAAATTAACAAAACGTGGCAAGAAATGCACAACCAAATGCTAAAATAACTTGGGGTGTAAAATTAAAGCTCTGAACATAAGCTGCAAGTTTTCTTTCCTTTTTTTTTAAAAAAAATAACATAAGATGTAAGTTACCGGTAGAAAAAAGCAGTATAATGAAAAATGATGAAATGCAATATCAAATAGCTGACTTAAATTTCTTGCTAAATGCAAGAGAAATATGAAGAAGCAGATGGTGTTCTGCTCCAGCATTTGATATAGAAATAAAGAAAACAAACCTATACAACCACTGGAATGCATACTTCATTTCCGCTATAGCATCAGAAATTCTTCCTTTAGACACATCTAATTGGAAGCATTTAGAGCATTCTTTACTAAAAGTTACAAGCACAGTCCAGCAAATGTCGATAATATATGAATCATTGGAAATAAATTGGTATACATAAATAAAAGAATCAAGATAAAACTCCATACATGGGAATGCAACACATTGCAAGGAATCAGCTTATTAATAGTAAGATGTTACATGTTATCCAGATGAACTGCAGAAATACTTTCGAGGTCCTATAAATTATTTTATAAAATAGATAAATAAGAGACTAAGCAAAAAGAACTTGTATTGAGGTCATACACAAGTGGACTCTTGAAAAAGCTCTGTTGGTATATATTATCCGATCTCATCGTTATCTAGACATGTGGTAGTGGATTATCTGAGTTAATAGTTTTCTCAGGGTTATATTGGCTTATGACCGATCTGCCTCTTCAGTACTATTTATTAGTCGGCTTAATCCAGAACTGATGGTAGGCAGAATGCTCATTTTAATTTGTGTCCAATCTACGTCATCTTACTTAGGTATTCAATCGACATGATTATTAACACTAAAGGTATGATGTCCAATTTAAATAGTCACTGATATTAGCTATTCCATATCGGTCTATTACTGACGTACCACTAGAAATACAAATGGTTATTTGGCAGCTATCATCCAGCTCAGTAATAATGGTCTTTCAGCTATATTCCAGTTCATTGTCATGTGGGCAACCGTCCCACAATCTCTACATAGCCGGCCATTCTGTTATAATAACCTAACGGCCTAACAGATCTTTAATGACCTAATAGATCTCTAACGGCCTAACAAACTTTTCTTAAGGCTTCAACGAGCACCCTCTATATAAGGAGGACAGGATACTCTCTAGGAGGTAAGTCTAAACTCACAGAGATAAAACTCTGCTAAATTTCTTACTGAAAAAAATCAGAATTCACTCCACTTAATTTCACTTTTAAACTCATACTTCTTGCTTTCTTCTTTTTCATTTCCACTATCTATTCTGAAGGCCCTGATTGACTTAAGCATCGGAGGGTCCTAAACCGAAAGATATCCTATGATTTTGAGATTTCTTTTGCAGGTTCGTTTGTAGTCTCATCAGCTTAGCTCAGCTCTCAGCTCTCCAACTCAATTTATTATCGATCTCAATATCTGTCCTCTAGAGCCTTGCAGCAACAGGCTTAACAGCAAATAGGCGGAAAGAGCAACAAGCATGATGATGATAATGATGATGATATCATGATCATGTTTCCTCAAAAAAAAAAAAAAATCATGATAATGATCATCATTATGATAATTACAATGATAAAGATAACGATAATGATGATGATGATGATGATCTTAATGATGATAATGATCATAATAATAATGATGATAATGATAACAGTAAAAATAATAATGATAATTATTATGATGATAATAATAATGATAGTGCTAATATGATGATGATGTAAATCCAATATCAAAACATGAAAAGTATTAATAATGTTAGAAGATCATTATTGGATGAAATAAGCATGAAGAAAATGAAAGTCCAGAGAGAAAATCGATCAGAATAACTCATGAACTAGATCTTGATTATGTGAAGAATGGTAACCACTATTACTTCAGTGATCATGACCACAAATAGTAAGGACAAGATAACTCAGTCACGTGGCCCATATCTTCCTCATATTAATTTACAAGGAGACAGCAATGAAGAAGTTGCACAGAAAGTTGATCTATCAGATTAACAAGGAAATGGAAGTTTTTCCATCAATTAGTGACAAATTTCCAATATTAGTTAGAAAGATTGACAAAGGATAAGCAACCACATGCCATTTTTTTTTCTTGAAAAAAATGGAGACTCATGGATCAGGTGGGTAATATGTAGTCTTGTTGGATCCAACAATAGCAAATGCCAGTGACCATTTAGGCTTGAAGGTTATGTGCTGCATGCAGTTCACTTGCAAGAGATGCAAAAGATTATTCCTACTTTCCATAGTATCTGCAGTCATCGGCCTATTATTCACCAATACCGAAACAACGAGCCTGATCTTCTCAGGCATAACACTTGGACAAATTGGTGTAAAGAAAGGAGAGAGGATTCCACCGTTGTGAAAGAAGCCATAGAATTTCTCAGAAGTAAAGACTCTTTTTTCCCAGCACCACTGCACTTCTTATCAGCTTCCTCACACAAAGGCACCAGTTGTAAAATCTGAAACAAATAGGAAGTTTCCTATTCCTCCCTACAGTTATTTAATACCTAAACTTGGGCCAAATCAAAGGTAATCCATTACCGATCAGCTACACTGTCTTGGTTCTCTGTTCAGGATAAGAGTCTTAAGAACAGATCGCGCTAAAGGATGCTCACCCAACCAACAATCTTTCCAAAAGAAAGTTTCAGATCCAACTCCTACCTTCCTCTTAATGCTTTCGGCAATATCAGCACAGCCAAGCGTCCTCCTCCTATAGGATTAACATTTGATGCTAATTTTCCAAATCAATCTTCTTTCCTGCAAAAGCTTCCACCACCATTTGGTCAACAGAGCTTCATCAAAAGTTCTCAGATCCCTTGCTCCTATGCCTCAATTTTTGGCCAACGAACAAGATTCCCACTTGCAAGCAATGGTCACCTTTAATAGTACCTCTTCCTTTCTAAAGAACTTATTGTAGTATAGAGAGGGTCTCTTTAGTCTCACATCGGTTATGAGTCAAGAGGAAGTATGGCTTATATGGATTGAAACATTTTCTCCCCCGTGAGGTACCTTTTAAAGGACAAAATCGTGAGGTCCCGTACGACAGCATCACATATGCAGATGTTGAGGCGTAAACCAACCATCCGAGTCATCCGATTTTTTAACCCATGACTGTAATAGGATCATTATAGGGTCAATCTTCTTCCTCACCCAACAAAGTGAAAACAAAGTAGGCATGAAGTAGCAAGGCAAATAATCACTGAGTTCACCAAAGTGAGTTTACCTTCCAAAGAGAAGAATGAGTTGGAATAAAAAAAAATTCCCCCCTTTAAATTCCAAATTACACCATGAACGATTCAGAAAAGGGGAACTCATGAACCAGCTGAATAATCTATCTGATTTCCATAAGATAAAAGAATCAAATTATAAGAAGGTTCAAAGGAGGATGAATGGAGTTGATGGATGAATGAAAGGCAAGATTCAGAATTCTTTTTTCTTTTATTTGATAAATTAGTGATGATCTACAAGAAATAAAGGAAAAAAATTAATTAGCTAGCTATTCTATATGACCTTTGGATGTTTGACTTGCAAGTTGCAATATCACTTTTTGCTAAAAGTCAATGCTCATGCATTGCATGGTGCATGTAAAGAAGTGTCTTCATAGAATCCTACTCCAAAATATTTGGCTTAAAGATTTAGCCAAAAAATATAAGCAAAAATCTGTCTTCTATCCAGGGGTGTAAGTTTGGTTCGATTTTTTTGGTTACCGAACTGAACCGAATCGAACAAGGTAAATCGATATTGTTTTTTTGATATTTGGTGCGATGCGGTTTTGAAATTTAAGAAATTTTAATTTTCAATTTGGTTTAATTTGAAATCGATGAAAAATCAAAAAAATTGAATCACACCGAATTATCTAATCTTATTTCTATTTCTTAATATTCATTTCGACCGTCCCTCTTTCCAACCCTGACCCCTCATACCCTCTCGCTCTCACCTCTTGTCGACGTCTCCACATCACCCAAAATCGGAGGGTGCCGGCTTTGGAATTTTGACCGACGAGCGGAGAGCCCTTCCTTCTGTAGTGCGGATCTGAAGGCCGAAGGAGGAGGCGAAGGGTGGCGGCTGTGATGATGACGACAACGACGGAGGGCTCGAGGAGCTCAGAAAGAAGCCCATGGGCCATCTCCGTGAGGTGGTAGATCGGATGAAGATCGGTGTGCCACCGCCTTTCTTGGGAGGAGAGACAGAGAAGGATGTGCCGGTGCCGGCAACGGCTAGGGCACCGGAGGCAGGGCCCTTGTCGCCTGCGGTGGAGATGGCACGACCGTAAAATTTAAGGATGAGGAGGGCTGAGGGTAGTATGCAAGGGTTCGATCGGCATTGGAGGATGGCACCCGAGCTCTAAACATGCTTCGGTGTCGACGGTCTTGGAGAGAGGTGGTCGGGAGAGAACAATCCAGCTTAGATCGGAAAGCACGAAGAAGAGAGAGCGGCCCAAAAAGAGAGAATGGTGAAACCGAATAAACTGCACCAAACCGAATCGAATAAGTCAATTTGGTGTGGCTTGATTTTTATTTATTTCAGATTTGATTTAGTATCATTTTTTTATTTAATTTTTTTTGATTTGGTATAATTCAGTGTGGTTCGGTTTAAACCGCACCGAATTACACCCCTACTTCTATCACGTTGTAAACATGCAATAGTACTCTCTTTTTTTCGATTATAATGTGAACTTGATGGACTTCGAGAACTCTCTACAGCTTTCATGTCATCCACTTGATGAGTGATATCTTCTCTGCTTTCTAGAAAAACACCCCTCTCCCGCAAACATTCTATTAACGCCTCTTTTGTATGTAAACTATAATTTTAAATAGAGAAATTCTTTGTACACTATGGGCGGTGCAGAAAATCCGACATAGAGTATGCTGTCTCATCCAATTGATCCATACAGTGATCACTTTGCAATACACATTTAATATCTGCAGATCAATTTTTTTGTTTAAAAATTTTATATGACAAAAATATATCTATTTTTTTAAAAAATATATAATATCTTATGACATAATATAATCCAAGATGTCATAATATGGCCTAGAATATCATAATATAAGAAAGATATTTTTGTTCAACAATTTTTCAATGCACATTTAATACCTGCAAATCGATTTTTTTGTTTGAAAATCTTAAATGATGGAAATATCCTTATTCTTTAGAAAAAAAATTATGACATCTTGTGCATATTATGAATGTAGGATATCATAATATGGATATAGAATGTCATAATTTTTTCAAAGGACAGGAATATTTTCATCATGTAAAATTTTTAAATAAAAAAATCAACCTACAGGCATTAAATACATATTGAAAAATTATGACTACGTGGATCAATCGGACGAGATGGTGCACTCCACGTCAGATTTTCTACACCGCCTACGGTGCAAAAAGAATTTTACTTTTAAATATCCTTAACCATGCATTCCTATTGCGAAACCCAACCCATGTGGCCCTTCTTTTTCGAAGTCGGCAGATCTATTGCTGACTTCATTGGTAAAATTTGAAAAAAAAAAAATTAGGATCGATGCAAGGGATTTCGATCCCCATCGTCAAGTGGATAAGGTTGCCTAACAGTAGCTGGCATGTGATCTTCGGGATGGTGTGAAATGCCAGCGGCCATTGGGGGCCGACGTAATTGGTGAATGATCGGCGTTAGGCCGGCCTTATCCTTTCATGACCTCTTCTTTTTAAACCCCCCTTCTCCTCTGCTTAATTCTGACATCATCGAGTAGCCCCCAACCCCTCTTCCCTCCCTTCTCCTCTTCGACAGTTGATGAATCCCCCTAGCTTGAGCAAGGCCACCCGAAAGCCTCTTCTCTCTCTCTGCTCTATTTTTAACCCAATTTTGTGCCCCTTGAAGCATCGAAAAATCATTGCCATGGTTCAAGACCCGCCATCCCTGACGATTACTAGTGATCTCCCTTTCCTTCTTTTCCCTCTATTTTCCCATTTTTTACAGTATTTAATTATTAAAATAAGGCCATTTTTCAATGTTTTATCTCTCTCTGAATATCATGATCGCTGACAGGTCAAGCGCCCACACTAACCTTGAGTGATTTTCGCTCTTTATTTTCTATCCCTATCGATTCACCTGAACCAAGCCTAATCACTTTAATTAGTCCAAATTTTCTTTAATTGATGATTAGATTTGAATTAAATTTTTTTTTTTGATCCGATGGAACCATAGATTCAAATCTTGAGGAAGTGTGGTCATGATCCAATTTCTCTGTAATCAGATTTTGGTTTCGAAATTGGTGAAGTTTCACGAAGATATAAGACAAGATCTGTAAGTTACCTCTACTCTTAATATATTTTATTTGATTCCTGTATTTATCTATCGCTATGATATTCTGTTTAAATTAATTATCTTATATGTCCTACATAAAAATGAACTGTGAAATATTTGATCACATATGTATGTTTTAATAGAAAGTGAATTGTATTTATTTGCATTAAAATATATTGTATATCGATTTTACTACTCTCTAATCTGACTATGATCACACAAATTAATTATCTTATATGTCCTACATAAAAATGAACTGTGAAATATTTGATCACATATGTATGTTTTAATAGAAAGTGAATTGTATTTATTTACATTAAAATATATTGTATATCGATTTTACTACTCTCTAATCTGACTATGATCACGCAAATTTAGAATCTAGTCGCCTTTTGGACCTCCAGTGGGGCGATCATTGGCGCATACCGATGGATGATGTGTTGTAGTCAAGAGTTAGTTTTTTTTTCAGACCTAGCCAGACAGGACGAATCGTTGGCACTTATTGATAAGAGCATGTTTATCCATGTGATATCAAAGCTAGATTTTCTTTCGAGCTTCCAGTGGGGTGATCACTGGTACATGATCGATGGATGGTATGTTATAGTCAGGAATCTAATCTCTTTCAGAACTAGCCATGGGTCGATCATGGCCATAGTTAGAGGAACTAAGAGAGTGAGAGTGGAAGGTCAATCCTTGATTATCCAGGTAATCTACCTCGAGTAGTTGTATATTTTTTTAAATTTCATGTTGATTAATATGGCATGCTTCTATATTTATAGAAATCTTTTTATTGAAAGATCATACAAATTTGAAAAGTATTTTTTGGATAAATACTTATTTGAATTAGAGGTGCCTATAAAGCTCACTCCTTTTTTTCTTTTCCATTTTTTTAGATCTAAAAGATTCTGTGTGACTTAGGACTAATCAATGAGGAGCATAGAATTTTAGGTGTTTTTGCTTAGCTATTTTTAAATAAACATTATTTTGGACCTTCGTTGGATCTTTGTATTTTATTAGCCTTGAAGAATTTATTTTGAATAAAAATTAGTAGATTTGCATAAACCACTGCCTGAGTTGGATTAATATATTGATTTAAAGGTAGACCTTGTACATTCTTTAGGACTTTGCTCTAAGGAGTGTGCAGCCATCATGTGTCTGATTCGGATATTGGATTTGGAGTATGACAGAATGGTATCAAAGCTTAGATTTAAGATCTTAGATTTTAGATTCGTAATGAGAGTGAGGTAGAACTTAGGCGTCTGATTGATATCTTGAAATAATTACTGATACTAGAAGTTCAATGAATTATCTCATAATGTCTATATTTTATATAAGACTTTGCTTAGGATAGGCATAGAGGGTTTACATTGATAAAATTCTAATTAACTGCATAAAGTCTAGTTCAAGAGGAATGTAATCAAGGGCTAAACAACTAACATATAGAGATAAATTTGAAGTCATATTATTTTATGTTAGTATTTAATTTATTTTGGAAATCTAATATTGTTATGAAGGTGGAATGTGTTAGAATTTGATTACCTTAAAAAGAAAATAGCAGATTTTGGATGTGATTTGGAAATTGGTGGGAATTGGAAGAACTCACTTCTCTTGTTGAGAAAGTTGAAATGGAATGAAGTTAATTAAAAGCATAAACAATTATCTTGAATAATTTCTTTACTTGATGTGTTCAATGGACCTTGCAAGTTAAAGTTGACTATTCTCTCTAATTATGATACTCTAGCAGATTTACAAGATCATATGATTGCAATATTACAAATAGAAGTATTCTTTTCTCATTAGTGAAATCGATCTTGTGGTGAAATCATGAGAGCTTATGTCTTGGAGTTTCTACAAAATCTTAAAATTAGATTGCTAGATTTTTGTGATGAATTATTTTGAAGTTGAAAATAGGATTTATAAGATGATCATGGATCTTGTACAACCATTATTGAAGTGCTAGTGGAATTTCATGTTGATTCTTTTAAAAATATATGTATAGAGACTTGAGAAGCTTAAATGAGTTTAACCTAGAAAAAAAATCTAGAAAATTTATTATGCTCATAAGTGAGATAATTTTGAAATTGGAATTGATTTCATTATGAAATTGTAGAGTCTATATCATGGTGGAGTTTTTAGTGCACGCTTGAACTAGATTACTAGGTTTCTGTGTAAATTATTTTTGAAGATAAAAAAATCAGGTTTATAAATTGATTGTGGATTTTGCATCACCATTTTTGAAATGTTGATAGAATTTTTTTTTTTAAAAAAAAGAAGGGAGGGAGAGAAGGTTAAAAGGTTTGACCTAGAATAGAAGATTCTAGTGGGTAGAGTATGCTTTATAAGGAAGTTAATTTGAAATCCTGTAATTTATTGAAGTATAAAAATGGTATTCCTGAAAAGATAGAGTAATTTTGAATTGTCTGATTGAATTATTGAGGTAATCTAGGATTGGATCAGAAATATAATAACTTTTATGGCAATTACATTTAGGGTCAATTAGGGTCCAATGTATTTGGAAAGAAAGGAAAAAAGAAAAATCTTTACTTAGATTTTATAAAAAATTTTGATCTAAGATTATTAAGAAATTTCAGAGAATATTGATCGGAGTGCATTGCGGAAGTGTGGTGGCTTGAGTCATTAAAAATCTAATGAAAAATATTGATTGTGGATGAAAATAATATATGATGGAAGATTCATTTTTTCAATAAAAAAATAACTTTTAAGCTAATCGTGATATGGCTATGTTATTCTTATGGATAGGTACAATGATTGTGGGCTGCACTAAGGAGACTTTGAGTATTTCATGCTAGGATTATTTGATTATTGATTTAATTTAATCTAATTTATTAAGTATCCGAATCAATCATGCATTGTTCATTCTCTCCTTGCAATCTCAACTTCAACATGGAAATCATGCCATCAAGTACCTTATTTTCTTAGACTTGTTTTTATGATTTAATATTGAACATTTTCATACTTTATAATAGAATTTTGATCACCTTCTTAGCCATCAAATAATTAGACCCGAATCAAAATTAATCATTATCTTTTATGGGATCAAAACTCCATTATATTGTTTGTGTGGAATCTTTTTGAAGCTCTATTTCAAAATACAATTAATTTTAATAATCTATCTTACTGTCAGGTTTTTGCATTTAATTGATCCCAATCTAATGAATGTGCATAATTTCGATCTCAGACTCTCGATTACTTAGTTAGTGATAATCTTGTTAGCCTATATCTTAATCATAAATATGATAGAAAACTTATAATAATTGATTCAAATCTAGTTATCGCATTGAGGAGACATGAGATCTTGAATTATATCTCACTTAAGGGGCAAAATTCTTAAGTGGTGCAGAGGTTTCAAGTTGTGAAGCAATCTTAAAATGAGTCTGTGCTGTAGTATAGAAATGTATATGAGCATTGTTTTCTTGATCTGAGTGATAGAGTTATTTTGCAAATATTTGAGTAGTATGATCTTATGTTCAATTCTAATTTTGAAAGATCAAGATTTCTTAAATTTCAAAGATGAATTTTTTTAGAAAAGAGGAGAATGTGAAACCCAGTCCATTTGGGCCCTTCTTTTTCGAAGTCGATAGATCTACTACCGACTTTATTAGTAAAATTTGAAAAAAAAAAAAGATCGAAATAGGAGATCTCGAACCCTTGCTCGATCTTCATTGTCGAGTGGATAAGGCCACCCAACAGCGATTGGTGCATGATCCTCAGACCAGTGCAAACTGACAGTGGGACATAGTTAGGAATCTTATCTCTTTCGGGGTCAGGCACAGACCAATCGTGCCCATAGTTAGAGGGATTAGGAGAGTGAGAGTAGAAGGTTGATCCTTGATTATTTGGATAATCTACTTTGAGTGATTGCATATTTTTTTTTAAATTCCATGTTGATTGATATGGCATACTTCTATATTCATTGAAATCTTTTTATTGAAAGATCATGCAAATTTAAAAATTATTTTTTGGATAAATACTTATTTGAATTAGAGGTTCTGGTAACTTACTAAGCCTATCAAACTTCTTTTTTTTTTTAATTTTTTTTAGATCTAAAAGATTTTGTGGGACTTGGGATCAATCAGTGAGAAGTATAGGATTTTAGATATTTTTGCTTAACTATTTTTAAATAAAAATTATTTTGGACCTTCATTGGATCTTTGTATTTTATTAGCCTTGAAGAATTTATTTTAAATAAAAATTAGTGGATTTGCATAAACCACTGCATGAGTTGGATTGATATATTGATGAAAAGGTAGGCCTTGCATAATTTTTAGGACTTTACTTTAAGGAATGTGCGGTCACCACATATCCGATCCGAATGCTGGATTCGGGCATGACACCTAAAAGAGCCATATCCATCAATAAAAGCCTTTTCAAATACTCAATAGGAAAAATTATTCGAGAATTCATGACTTGTGCATGAAGTTTATTTTGAGTAATTTTCTTGAACAAAATTTAGGATTGGAAATCTAAGTTATTTGATAGTAGACAAGGTTTTAAATCCTGTAGGCTGAAAATATTTCGCTTTCTCCATAAAATGGGATGTCCCACTATTCCATCCTATCCCCACATCAGTTCCAATCATGCATCCTGATAAATATTCTCTATCTTTCTCCTCTTCTCCTTTTCCTTTTTCTTTCTTTTTTCTTTCTTTCTTTTCCTCTTTTCTTTCTTTTGTTATACCTTTTTTCTTTCCTGCCCTTTTTTTTCTTTTTTTTTTCCCTTTCTTTTTCTTCTTTTCTTTTCTTTTTTCTTTTTTTTCATCTTTCCTTCCTTCCTTTCTTTCTTTTATCTTCTTCTCTCTCCCAATGGATGGGTTTCAAAGTCTTAAACCCATCCCAGACCCATTTTCTCATAAGAATATAATAGAATAGTCGAGACATCCCCCATCTTGCTAGAATCTAAAATCTTGGTAGCCTGTACACCATCAATGGGCAACTAAAGATCTACCCTGTCTGTGCTTTTGAGAAAAGTTTTCTTAGATATAAGTATCTTTAGATAATCAAACGCTCACTATAGTACATTTCTAACCATGGTTTGCCATATTGGTAGGTACCAATACATACCAACTATATCTTATAATACTAGTCCCAAATTGGTACACAGTATAGAAGGTGTACCAAGTATCCGTACACTAAACTGGCTCTAGTATATTGGGCATACTGATGTAGAAACACAATGGTACCAGTTTGGGTCTAGTACTAACCCTATCCACTGAGTTAAAGCTCATGAAACTAAGATT